>NW_004443448.1:1542371-1578316 GCF_000184155.1 Fragaria vesca subsp. vesca
TTCCCCCCCCCCCCCTGGCGGCTGAATTATATTGAACTTTTTTTGCAAATAAGATTGTACAATTTATGTAGAGGATTTTATATACAAGTGATTTTGTTGAATAATCCATGATAAGATTGTACAATTTATGTAGAGGATTTTATATACAAGTGATTTTGTTGAATAATCCATGATAGTAGTTTGATGAGTTTATCCTTCTGCAGATGTTCCTCTAGATAAAGAAGTATTGGATTGGAACACAAGAATGAAAATAGCTGCTGGTGCAGCCAAAGGATTGGAATACCTACATGACAAGGCAAACCCTCCAGTTATATACAGGGACTTCAAATCATCAAATATATTACTGGAAGAAGGATTTCACCCTAAGCTTTCAGATTTTGGGCTTGCAAAGCTTGGTCCTACTGGAGACAAGTCACATGTTTCTACCCGGGTTATGGGCACTTATGGTTATTGTGCTCCAGAGTATGCAATGACAGGACAATTGACAGTGAAGTCGGATGTCTACAGCTTTGGGGTGGTGTTTTTGGAGCTGATTACTGGCCGTAAAGCCATTGATAGCACTAGATCCCATGGGGAACAGAACCTTGTCACTTGGGTAATTTTTTTTCTACTTTGTTTCTTTTGTAGCTCATTTGCCTATAACCTATCTTCTTGTTCTGCAAGGTTTTGTGGTTGTGACAAAGTTGTGTTTGCAAAATAATGAGAATTTGTATGTGTATGTGCACGTCTACAGGCACGTCCCTTGTTCAATGATCGCAGGAAGTTTTCAAAATTGGCAGATCCGAGACTGCAGGGGCGGTATCCAATGAGGGGTCTCTACCAAGCTCTTGCTGTGGCATCCATGTGCATTCAGGAACAAGCGGCCACACGTCCTCTGATTGGGGATGTGGTTACTGCTCTATCTTATCTAGCCAACCAGGCATATGACCCTACTGCTGCATCAGGGCATGGTCATAGAAGTTCTGGAGAAAAGGATGAGAGACGAAGAGATGAGAGAGGTGGAAGGATATTGAAGAATGAGGAAGGGGGAGGATCTGGACGCAAATGGCCAGATTTAGATGGTGGGTCTGAGAAGGATGATTCCCCAAAGGAAACTGCAAGGATGTTAAACCGGGATTTGGATAGAGAACGGGCTGTTGCTGAGGCCAAGATGTGGGGTGAGAATTGGCGAGAGAAGAGACGACAGAGTGCACAAGGCAGTTTTGACGGTACTAATTTGTAGTGCCATTGAGTACAATACACCATGCCTTGTCTACCTTGATTCCTTTTCCTCCTAAGATGTAAGAAGCTGTGTTGTTGTTGTTTTCTGGCTGCTCAGTGTAAGGGAGCTGGTGCATGCCGACACATGTTTTCTAATTTAACCCTTTTCTTTTCTTTTGCCTTTGATCAAAACATGATAAGAAGAAGAACCATAAAAAGAAAGTGTAATTATCTTCTAGGAGAGTGAGAACAGAAGGACAGGACGTTTTGCAAAATTTTGAGAGTAAACACGTCTGGATAATACTGTATTGTTCTTCTGTTGTCGACTCTATGTACCTGTAGTGTTCTTGAACAAAAAAAAAAAATGCATCTCTGGTGTTTTTTGGCTGTTTTGTTTTCTGTCTTCAACCCGTAGACCCCAGTTACCCCGTCTTATGAAAATGGGGTTAAACTATATTACTGGAATAGATTAAACAAATAACATACGATTGCCTCGATGATCTTAACCATACAAAATAAACTTCGAGCCGTAACTTCTACTTTTATGTTTTAATCTTAAGATTGTAACCTAGGAGTGCGGTTATTAGGAGTGCGGTTATTAGGACCTTCAAATTTGCTCAGTATACCTCTCATTTTCTCTACACCTCCGTTTTACTTTTAAATACAAGCATTTGCTCATTAAACCTCTTTTCAAATTTCTAAAATAGCCTTGTTTATGTAATTCACATATATATTAATATATTACTTATTACACCTTTTATTCACTTACTATACCTCTAATTCTTTTTTTTCTTTTTTCTTTTTGAATGCGAACATCCATTCCCGACTTCCATTCTTAAATTTTTTTTTCCCTTTTTCTTTTTAATGCAAACCTCCATTCGCGACCTTGATTTCTTGATTTTCTTTATTTTTTGTATTTTTTTATTTTGCATAAAATGTCACTAGACATTCATTTTTTGATCAAATTGTAAGAAATAATTTTCAATGACATCAATTTTTGAGAAAAGGTAATTCGAATCATAAAGAATACTATTCTTTTAAAAATTAAAAAAGAAAAAGAAGGATTGTGTCTCAAATTTTATTTATCGATCATCAAAAGAATGTTCTTACATGAACTATTTTATATTTTTGTTACTTTTTGTATTTTTAATAATTGATAGATCATAATTTTTGTTAAAAATATTTTTTTCACTTTGTATATGCATGCATGTGACATGTATAATAATATAAATATATAAATGCTTTAATAAGTATGTGGTAAAACTACAAAATAAAAATCAATAAGGAAAATAATAAAAATGTAATCCATTATTATTGAATTAGAAGGTTTAGAGAGAATAAATGTAATATTACTTTTTGTTTAACTAGTGTCCTTAATAGTCATTGTGTAAAAGGATAAATATGTCATTTAATAATTCATAATCGAGTGAGGTCAAGTGAACAAATTTGGAGGTCTCAATAGCCGCACTCGTAAACTAGTTGCTAATCAATAAGGTAGCCATGTTCAAGAAGATCATTAAGGGTAGCCGCACCTAAAGCAAAATACTTGTGGTGTGGTATATATGCAACGAAGGGGGTCGAAAGAAAATTTACGGCAAAATAATAGAACGTTTGTTGTTTCCCAAACCATGTACCCCATCATTTTGTAAGGATCTGAAATTCTGAACGTTGTACACCAAGTTATAAACTAGTCTTCCAATTATTTGCACTTAATTGAGAACTAAAAATTGCCATCCCAATCTTCTTGGAAATTAATCATAGATTGCCAAAATTATAAGCCAATACTACACAGAAGTCTGGATCATTAAGAGAAAGATGAAGACGTACGTACAACTAATTGAAAACTAATATTGCAGGGGCCCTAGCTGACTTAATAGATCTTTGTTAACTATTGGACACAAAATGGTTCTACATGAAAACGAAAAGGACAAACGCAAAACGCATACTAAGTTAATGATTACACAAGTGAAAGCACCATAGCAGCATAGCTGTAGCTTTCTTTGTTCCACCCTTACTTACAGCTGTAGCACAGAAACAAGAAGAGCAGATCGAGATAGTTCAAGCCAGAAGAAGCTATCTACTCCTAGCTCGCGCTAGAAATCAAATCCGACATGTCGTAACTGTTACACTTTGTAGTTGAGCCTCACTCTACACATGGTTCATCAGACTTCAGTTGAAGCTCACCTGATGCATCCATGTCTACCAGCACCACCACGCACTTCTCATGTTCATCACCATCACCCTCCTTATTTCCATCTTTTCCGTCCACGTCTTCGCCGTCATTGCCATCGCAATGCTTAGCATCCACCGGATGAACTTCGGAAGTTGGGATAGTGCTCAGAATCACAATACTTTTCATTTGTTCCGGCGCCCGGAGCTTGTCCTCCGGATCAAATATGACAGGCTTGCGGTTTCTGTATATGGCGTAGAGCAGCATCTGAAGGAGACCCAAGATAAAACCTAACACGTTTGGAAGCTATATGAAAAGAGAAAACTCATTAGTGTGGAAGTGATGAATTACTGAGATGTATATATATGTAACTTTTTTTTGGAAATAATTACTACTTACTGCTATGCATATGTCCTTGAGGAACAATCCATAGGCAAACCACATCACGGCACTCAAAGTAAGGAAGAATGATAAACTGAATGGCATGAATTCAACACTTTTTGTGCGGATTACATGTGCCTGCATTTACAAAAAGAACAGGTAGAAAAGTTAATAATTAGAAGGTAAAATTCATTATATGTAGTAAAGAAGTTTATTGCCACAAAATGATTTTGTCTTGCTTGATATATATTTGAAACAATATTATATGAGGCAGCAACTTACCACAATACTCAACGGCGCAGCGAAAACACAAACGGAAATGGCAACGTTGATCCATCCAAGAACCGGGGCACGGTATTCACTATGAAATGCATACTGTAAAATGACAAGGATCAAGGAGAAGAGTCCCAAGTTCATGAACCCGAGTAACTTGATAGTGAATTTCTGCAGTCGATCAAATTCAGCAATTGTAAATCAGTTAGGGAAGCTATTCAAATATTGATACGTCTAAATCATTTGTAATTTACGTAGCACACGTACCCTTGAAGCCTTGGTTGCATAAACAATGTACATGGCGATGTACAGAGTCTCTATCACACTTCCGAAAGTGTTGATTGTGATGAGCAGCACAGCGTTTTGTTTCAGCATGGCATAGTAAAGCCAAAGCGTGGCACTAAACAGCGCTACCAGATATGGCACCGATTGGAAACCTTCAGTCGATTTCTTTTTGAAGATCCGGTAAAACGTCGGCCTGCAATTACAAAAAAAAAAAGTTAATAATTTAACTTGTGCCTACTACGTAAAAAGAACATATACATAATGCATGTAAAAATAAAAAAAGATTCGTTGATTGATTACTTACACAGGGGCTAAGTAAACCATGAAGGAAATCAGATTACCTGCCATGAGAAGCGAAAGTTTATTAGAAATTAAGGAACTCATTCAACTGGATCATAAACTACGTACCAAGATCATAACTAATCATTAGTATTATATATAGCGGGCATGAGGAAGGTTGATCATGAGATTGCTTCAACAAATAATGTGTAAACATAAGCTTTACCCCTAAATGAAAGATTAGGACAACAAAACAACTTAAGTCTAAAATTAATTTCAATATTTTGTGAGATGTATGGTATTGGCCTATAGTTTTCGGAAAGTCGAAAGACAGAATTCAGAAGGATGGGGAGCTCGAATAATGTGGCCGAGATGATGACCACGACAAGATAACAAATAATGGGGGCTAACTGATCGACCATATAAAGCTGCGTGTTCGTAAAATATGACATACAAATGCATCTACGCACCTAATATCCCAAATGTAAAGGCCCAGGGATGATGAGCGTCTGCTACAGCTGCCATATCTGATATTACAGAGAGAAAAGGACCGGAAAGGGTGATGAACTCAGTTTAATGTAACGAAAACTGAGAGAGGATTGAGGAAGAAGAAGATAGAAGAAGGAGATATATATAGAACTAGAAGGGCCTGAGTACTGAGGAAACCCTAGAGCTCTATCTTTCTCTCTACTTTATCATGCAGAGAAAAATGAAATGCTTGGATGATTCTCAGGTTTGCGCAGCTAGCTCCCTTTATATACACACATAAAGGTGTGTAAAATCAAAGGGGGATTCGATGTGCGTATAAAACTCATTCTAGTTGCATGACACATGGAAGTTTAGTTGGTAGTATACCATAAACTCATTCTCTCAAAAACCACAAGTCTCCACAAGTCTCACCACCGCGCGTGAAAAAGCTCACAGCACCCACCGTAGTAATGTGATTAGAGACCAAACATAAACCCTAAACTCATCATGAAAGCTCTTAACTAATCCCAATTTACGAATCAGTTTCAAAACTAATTGTTTCTTAATTAAGGGCATGAATTTCACGCTCCTGGGATTAGAGTGGAGCTTAACTCGAATACGAAATGAGATTTTTTACGTTACTCTCACAAAGACCGGAAAGGTGTCCGCCCAAAACCAGTAGATCCCTCTTTCACGTGAACTAGGGCTCCGCCAAACGCAGCCTTAGTTTCCCAGCCGTTTCTTCAAAACAAAACACACGCCTCGCCGCGTCAACCCTACTTTCTCACACAAGGTTTGTTTTGTTGCAGGGGAAGCTTTTGAGTCGATTCTGTTAGGCATTGTTTGGTAGTGGCATTAGTGATGGCTAAGCAAGGGCAGCTAGCCTTCACTGTTATGTTTGGGGTTTCGTGTGCATCGGGGATCTCACTAGGGCTCATAATTTTTTTCCTTTTTTCTTTCGTTTTCGTGCTCAAGTTCAAAAAATGAAGCTCCATGTTTTTCTATTTTTCATTTTTTTGCGGTTATGAGCTTTGAGACAAAGAGCAATCATGTGGGTATCATCTTTTGGCGTTATTGCATATCTGGTTGGGTCTAGGAAATGCTAGGTGGAGGGAGAGAAGGAGATATGGCTCTTTTCATGTGTGATTTGTTAGCTTTGCTTATAAAAGCTGAATATATGGGGTGAATATGTGTACGTTGCTATAGTTTTGGTGACGCAATATGAGTATACTTGAAATGATTTGGGCTCTCTTTTATTATCTGGTCGATGATTGCATGAAGAGTGAAAGAGAGAGGCCAATAATTCATTGATTTAGACACATTCATTCAACTTTTTTTTTGATGAGCACATTCATTCAACTTTGCCATCTGCCACCACAACTCCAATATTAGGTGTTCTCGAAATTTCAATCAAATATGACAACGTTTTTCGTTTTAGTGGCTAACCTATATTGCTAGCTCTCTCTTCATAGGATGAAGATGAAGAAAGATGATAAAGCCTAAAGCAAGGCCAATATCAGGGAGATGGCAATTTAATCTTGAATTTGTGATGTTGGCCATATGCATTTATCTCATGCTAATAATAAGGTTTGGTGGCCAACATTTTTGTTAATCGTGGAGGATATTAAAAGTAATCATGATTAATCATAGATCGTCAATATTATGCACAATGCATGTGTAACACAAAATTTTACTAAACAAACAAAATTAGAAACTCAAAAGATGTAAGTTATACCTACGAATTAGCAGCTAATTAAACTAAAACGACAATAAAAACAAATCAGTTAAGTAGGTAATTGGCCGGTATACTATAAAAGACGGCCAATATTGGGTTGATTAACACATTGTTATAAGCATATAAAAGACGGCCAATAGAAATATCTAATGTAAAGAGATGTAATAATGATTCTTGGAAAAACTAATTTGAATTAAGTAAGATCGATCTCTTCACATATATAATAACAAAATATGATTCGATCATGAAACCCCATCCAATTTTATATGTGTAATGATTCATCAAGCACTGTGTATGATTCTAAATGTTTGTTAATTATCTGATCTTCACCAAAAAGAGCTTCCATTGTCTCTGAAAAAAGAAGGCTGACATGCTAATTGGAGACATCGATCAATAATATGTCTATTATATTTCATCTCTCCTGATGAACAAGTCAAAACTTTCCCATTTCCCAGCCACGTACACTAATATAGTCTCGATCAGTAACTAATACCCTAAGAGCATTTGTCGCCAAACCAAATGAAGAAGAAGTTGTGTATTTGGCTTTTGTTGATTTGAAGTAGCTAGCTAGATATATAGTGAAATCCATACGTGGTATGAGTTAGCTGAAATGGATCGAATAGCTAGCTATATATATCTCTATACGTACAAACTGAAAAGGATCTAATAATTACGATATATAGGTTAATTAATTAAGATGGTGCTGATCAAGTCATGAGTACATGAAAATTAATGTACAAGGATCAAAGATTGAATTAACCAATTAGCAGTTTGATGAGACACAGATCGATCGAGGACCAGGGGGCACGGCACTGCTCTATTGCATCATCATTGCGCGTTTACGACATTTCATTTCGATCAGATCGATTTGGGGGCCGGAGTCGAAAAGAAAGCTCAGATTATATATACATGCTTGTGGTAATGGAGTTGCCAATTTGCCATTTCTCCTTCCTACAATTGGCTGGAGTCAGTTCACTTATGTCATAGCAAAACAAAGCGAGATAAGGCGCGCAAATGGTAGAAGATGACGATCATGTTGCATCTAGCTATCTTCAAGCCAATCTCTTTGAGCTTGCCTTTTGATCTTGTTATTGGTGTCAAATTAAGTAGTTTGTGTGCCACAAATATTAATATCAGTTCTAGTTACTCAGAAAAGGCTCTCTACCTAACTATAATCTTTGTGATTATTTGCAAATAGCAATTAGCTCATGAATGATGTAATAATTTTAAACGTATTACTTTCGTGCATTGCAAGAAGAAGCTCTTCCTGAATTGGTTTCAACCTCCGTAAGCTATAACCCTAGCTAGCTAGGAGTTCAAAAAAGTAGCACCAAATAAATGTCATACTTTAACCTGTAGCACTTGAATTATTTCACAATTTCGTACACAACTCTCTTAATTTCCCAATCATTGAAATAACTCCCCTCCTTGATTACAAACAATTATTAACTCTACAAAGAAAATACATAACTAATCCAAAGAAAGCGCCACAAATGCCAACCCGGTTCTATGGTGTAGTGGTTAGCACTCTGGACTTTGAATCCAGCGACCTGGGTTCGACTCCCGGTAGGACCTCTTTTGAATTAATTTCAATTATTTATTTTTAACTTTTAACTTTTTTAATTTACTGTTGGGTAACTTGGTAATTTTTCGTCAGTGTTATCTTTCATTTCCAGACCTTCTCCCATCTTTCTGATCCTCTTCAATCTTCAGCTATCGCAGAAATGGAGAAGTACCAAACCCTAGAAATTGCTCAGAAAAACCCTAACTCCCCAGTCTTCTACCTCTACCTCAATCGCCCCAACCACCGTAACGCCCTATCACGCGCCTTCTTCACCGAATTCCCCAAAGCCCTCTCCTCCCTCGACCAAAACCCCGACGCCAACGTCATCATCCTCACCGGCGCCGGAGACCACTTCTGCGCCGGAATCGACCTCAACAACCTATCCTCGATCGCCGCGGAATCCGTCTCCGGAGACCGCGGCCGCGACGGTGAGAGGCTCCGGCGAGCGATCAAGCTCATGCAGGACGCCATCACCGCCATCGAGCGGTGCCGGAAGCCGGTGATCGCCGCCGTCCAAGGCGCGTGCATCGGCGGTGGGATCGATATTATCACCGCCTGTGACATAAGGTACTGCAGCAAGGACGCGTTCTTCTCGGTCAAAGAGGTTGACCTGGCCATCACCGCCGACCTTGGAACGCTGCAGCGGCTGCCCAGTATAGTCGGGTACGGCCACGCGCTTGAGCTGGCGTTAACGGGTCGGAGGTTCTCGGGTCAGGAGGCCAAGGAGCTGGGCCTGGTCTCTGGAGTATTCGGGTCGAAGCAGGAGCTGGAGAACGGCGTACGACTCGTCGCAGAGGGTAAATCGGTCATTTAAACTTAGTTCCATCAGTGCAAATTAGCTTACTAATTTAGTTTAAGTTTTTTAAACGATTCCTGGTGGTTGTAGGAATGGCTGCAAAGTCGCCGTTGGCAGTGACGGGGACGAAGGCGGTGTTGCAGAGGAGCAGGGAGATGAGTGTGGAGCAGGGATTGGACTACGTCGCCACGTGGAATTCGGCAATGCTGTTATCCGATGACTTAACGGAAGCGATTTCTGCTCACATGCAGAAAAGAAAGCCGGTGTTTGCCAAGCTCTGATATTGCAAATTGTACGCGACGGATCTTGCTCATGTGTTGTATTACCCTATTTTTAAGCTTCAGCTGAAATTTTGAAAATAATTTGGTACAAACATGAGGGTCTGTGACTAAATATATGTTCTAATTCTTGTAATAATTTGCTAGTTGGTATTATAAACATGTCGGTGAGAATTGAACCTATGGTCGAGCCTAGTTTTTCTTATATTGTAAAGCCTTTACGAACTAAAAATGCTGTGCTACAGTGCTAGTACTTTATTGATCTTGCTACATGTCTATATATCAACTATTGAGTAGATGACAAAAATTTTGAGGTATGATTTGGTAGATTAGTGTTTATATCGAGGAACTGAAAAAAAGAAGAAGAAGAAGAAATACAGATAGGGATGCACACCTGTTGTTGACCCGGCTATTAGACATTCATAAGCATATTGGAGTGGGAAAACAACCGCAAGTAGACCAAAAATTTAGGGGATTGAAAGGAGACATGCTTAGAGCTCCGCAAATTGCTGGCTAATATTCAAGAACCAAATAAAGCCTCATTGAAATAGAACATTCTATGTTGATTGTCTAAGTTGTAGGGCTTCCCTTCCTCTATTTTGAACATTGTTTCTTGATCAAATTAGTTGGCAATGGTATTCTACGTGTTGTGGTTCAAACTTTAAATACCAGCTACAGTATATCCATGGATTTCCCAAGCTTTCTGTGTTCTAATTTCCACTCATTTCTTTTGAGTTCCAAAACTTGCAGTTTGCAGGAAGTTGCAAATTCGCAAGAAAAAAATGGCTACGGCCCTTAAGGCTGTGCATGTCTCAGACGTTCCCAATCTTGACCAAGCCTCGGAAATTAATGCGGCATTGGCCCTTATCAAAGCTCCATGGTCGGCACATGGTAAGGAATTTGAATCAAAAAGTTTTTTTTAGCTGGAGGGTTGATAAGTTGTGCGGAAATGAATGATTCTGTGTTTCATGAGTAGGTGTAAATGATCATGATGAAGGCGTAGAGACCAAATGTGGATTCAAATGGCCGAAATTTGTGGTGATGGGACACAGAGGCAGCGGAATGAACATGTTGCAATCATCTGATGACAGAATGAAATCCATTAAAGAAAACTCAATTCGCTCCTTCAACTCTGCCGCTCAATTGCCTATCGATTACATTGAATTTGATGTTCAAGTACTTGTTGTGCCTCTTCATTTTTCATCATTTGCTTTCTTGCTCTTAATATTGGTTGAGCGAAAAGACCCTTCTGTGTAGGTGACCAAAGATGACTGTCCAGTCATTTTTCATGACAGCTTTATCGCCACGGAGGAGAAGGTTAGTTCCATATATCCTACATATCTTTGTTTTCGGTTTTCATAGTGGGACTGCAACTGTGCAATGAGAATGTTTGCCTGACCTGTAATTTGATTTCAGGGTGTTTTTGTTGAAAAGAGAGTTACAGACATTACTTTGCCAGAATTTCTTTCATATGGACCCCAGACAGACCTTGGAAAGGTAATTATCAATGCTGATATACTCATTTTCAAAGTGTAATTTTTGCATATGTTGATGTTCTCTTAACAGAAGTAGTACTTTCATCCAGGTGAGTATCCCTATGTTTAGAAAAACAAAAGAGGGGACAATTTTTGAGTGGAAGGTAGAGAAGGATGATTCCCTATGTACATTGCAAGATGTGTTTGAGAAGGTCGACCGTTCGATGGGTTTCAATATAGAACTGAAGTTTGATGATCAGTTTGTGTACATTGAGAAACAACTCCGACATGTCCTCCAAGTAGTCTTGCAGGTATGCATTTAGTCTTATAAGAAACTTGGTTTGTTTTACAGCACAATTTGTTAATGTTCATCTGTTAGGTTTAGGTATGAAAGTTTGTGGATGGTCATCGACTCGTCGTCTATTGCTCATCCAGTATAGACTTGTCGTTATGTGCATGAACAAGAATAATTTGACCTATTATGCAGCAGGAATAACATCTATAACTTTTAAAGCAGGTGGTAAACAAGCATGCGAAGGACAGACCGATTATGTTTTCGAGCTTTCAGCCTGATGTAGTGCTGATGATCAGAAAACTGCAGAGCACCTATCCGGTAAGATCAACTTCTAATCCATATGCCCTCTCAGCTGGCAAAACAAAAACTGTGCAATTGAATGTTGTAAGACTGAACGAGCTAGTCTCCTCGGTGTTTCACTATATCGAAATTGTCATTTATCCAGGTATATTTCCTCACCAATGGAGGGTCGGAAATTTACAAAGATGTTAGAAGGAACTCTTTGGAAGAGGCAATTAAGGTGTGTATGGCTGGCGGTTTGCAAGGAATTGTGTCAGAAGTAAGAGCTATCTTGAGAGATCCAAATGCAGTAACCCGGATTAAAGACTCCAATCTTTGCCTTCTAACCTATGGCCAATTAAAGTAAGCTCTAACTGCTTTCTTAACAGTTTTTCATTCTTACAGTTAAGGGAACTCATCCAATTAATAACGGGATTCATGTGAATTTTGCAGTAATATACCAGAGAAAGTTTACATGCAACATCTCATGGGTGTCGAGGGAGTGATTGTTGACCTTGTCGGAGAGATCACCGAGGCAGTTTCTGATCCAAACAACTGATCAAAGAATCAAGGGCAGATGCATGAACTTGAATTCAAACTCTTGTTCCTGCTAGGAGCCTATACCACAGTTGATACACCATTTTGGAAGCAATATATGCCACATGGCCAAACCTAGAGGAGCAAACAACTCTTGTGTATTATAGTCACATTAAATCTTACATCAAAATGTAGTTGTATCCAAATAGTTGAGTTCCGAGTTCAAATTCAGTTCATGAACAGATGATTTCCAAATTTTTACAGATGTAAAATATGGTGTACAAGGAAGTTACCTGCAAACTGGGAAAATTTCTAAAAGGGAAAAAAAAAAGAAAAAAAAAGTGTTCTATGGGATGTGTTTGTTATTTCCGTAATTTCAGTCAACTGAACAGCCATATAAAAACCCTCTACCCCCTAGCCCAAGCTATCAACTTTTTCCAGTTTTCTTTCACAGCCAATTTCATTTCTTGAATGAAAAGCTTGCAACTTTCGTTTTTCCAAAGACGAATCCACAAATGGCTCTCAAGGCGCCTCAGCTCTGCTTCTTTCCCAAGCTTCTCCAAGCCCAAGACTATCCCACATTACCCTTCTTCTGCCCGCCATTGATGACTGAAGGTCAGAATTCTAGTCTTTCATTACATTCTCTGCATTCTTGTTCTAAATTTCAAGAAAGATTTGATTCTGAGTTCTGGGATTTTGGGTTCTTGGGTTTTGTGAATAGATGGGGATGATGAAGGTGAAGCAAGAAAATGCAGGCACAAATGGCCGAAGTTGGTATTGATAGGACACAGGGGAAATGGAATGAACATGTTGCAGTCCTCTGATATCAGAATGAGAGCAATCAAAGAGAACTCAATCCTCTCCTTCAATTCTGCTGCTCAATTCCCAATTGATTTCGTTGAGTTGGACGTTCAGGTATCTTTGTACTTCTTTTGGGTTTCCAATTCGTAAACAAGATCACTAATCTTGATGCACCTTCTACATTGTGTCACAGTTTGTTTTCTCAGTAGTCTTGCTTTTACAGTATTCAGAATTTCCTTTTGTAGGTGACCAAAGATGACTGTCCAGTAATTTTTCATGACAACTTTATCGTCACTCATGACAAGGTTAGTTGGTTCTTGATCAGTCACTCTAAATCCACAAGTTCTTGATTTAATCTGCTTATGTTCGTTAGTGTAATTTGTACATATTGGCTTCAGGGAGTTTTCATTGAGAAGAGAGTTACAGACCTTAAGCTACCAGAATTTCTTTCATATGGACCCCAGAAACATCTTGGAGAGGTCATCTTCAATGCCGACTTGTTCATTTTCATATTGAAAATTTTTGTATATGTGGATGTTTTGTTAAACTAGTCTAATGTGATGAATATACAGATGGGAATGCCTCTGTTTAGAAAAATGAAAGATGGAAGAATTTTTGAGTGGAAGGTGGAAAAGGATGCCCCCCTATGCACATTGCAAGAGGCGTTTGAGAACCTTGAGCATTCGCTGGGATTTAATATGGAACTGAAGTTTGATGATCACATAGTCTACACAGAGAGACAGCTCAAGCATGTTCTTCAAGTAATTTTGCAGGTAAGAATGCTTATTCTACAGTCTATATACGTGTAATGATTGTTGTCTTAAGGTCCAATTATTGGTAGAACACAAATTGGAATTGGGTATTTGAACATTATTCTTCTGCAATGTTCATTCAGAATCAGTACATATAGGTTGTTAAAATGGATTGAAAATGAAACTGTTCAACCTCTTTGCTATATAATGTTGAACATACAAGTGGGTATTTTTACTGAAAGTTGTGTAAACAGGTGATAAATGATTATGCAAAGGGAAGACCAATCTTCTTCTCAACCTTTCAGCCTGATGCAGCTCTTTTGATAAGAAAAATGCAGAGCAGTTATCCTGTAAGTAGATCACCTTGATTGGAAAGTTTCATCCAAACTTGGTGTTTTGAATAGATAGAACGACTTCTCAGTGTCTGATTTATAATTTTTACCCAGGTATATTTCCTCACTGAAGGAGGGTATCATCAAATGCATGTTGATGCTAGAAAAAACTCATTGGAAGCAGCAGTTAAGGTGTGCTTGGCAGGTGGTTTGCAAGGCATTGTTTCAGAAGTGAGTGCTATCTTGGGAAATGAAGAAGCTGTAACCGGGATTCAAGGGAACAATCTTCGCCTGTTAACTTACGGCCAACTAAAGTAAGCTCATTTTTCTTCCTAAGTGTCTGTCATCATAATTCCAAATACGTTTTCACTTTTTGCATAAAATGCCTCTTGACAACCAGTTTTATGTTGGTCATCAGATGTGAGAGAAGTTATTGTATACACTAGTTGTATGCAAGAATTTCTAGAGAACTTATCGATCTGACAATGAATTATATGCATGTGCTCTTGCAGTAATATGGTAAAGGCTGTGTGCCTGCAACTTCAGATGGGTGTTGACGGAGTGATTGTTGACCTTGTTCAAGAGATCACAGGTGCAGTTTGTGACTGAGTAGTACCCTAGTACATGAACTCTCATAGGACAACTGACACTTCCTTTCCTAGTAGCTAGAGGTTCTGAGATTTAGTTAGGCCATACAGTCATACAGCAGCCCAAATAGACAAGTAGAAAGAAACTATATCTTGTTCTGTGCATATATAGAGCTACACAAGATGAGTACTGCACAGAGATCACTTTATCAACATGAATTTCAGAAGTTCAGGATTGAATTACTTCTGTTTGATACCTTCTAGAGATGATGTTATTCTCGATGTATACAGCATTTTGTAAAGCCCAGTCCACATTGTATGATGAAAAGAGTATGCAGTAGTATCATTTTCAGACTATTGAAGCCTTGAAGGTTAACCTTAGTCACTTGGAATGTATACGACTATATGAAATCTGTTCTCACCAAAAAAAAAAAGTCCTGACCAAGTAAGCTTCAAACCAAAGGAAAATTCAGCACGCTCGTACTTGATACTCCTGGCCCAACCGTACAAATTCCACCCATTCAATATGTGCAGAGTTTTCCCTGTGAAGTTCCCGTAGAGTAGTGCTTATCCTAGGCTGTGCACAACTGCCTTGAGCCATTTCGACTTGCTGTCGCTTCTTGCGACATGCGTTTAACTGCTCGAGGCCGCTCAAATTTGCGGATTTCGGCTATTAGTAGCTGAATCCGGTGGGTTATGCCTGTGCTTACCAAAATGCATCACTACAGATATAACCCCATATAGAGGTTAGAAATAGTAAGTCAGCAGTAAATTTTCCCTGTTTTTACTAATAGAAGGGTTGTCCTAGAGCTCATGAAAACCTGGAATAAAGTTAAAATCAGGAAGACGATGTAAGTTTGCTTCTGGAAGTAGAATATATACCTTGTAAGTTTCGTAGAATGATTTGATTATAGACGTACGTACGTATCTTTACATGGAGTGATCGAGGGTGATGTTATCAAGTGGGCCAAATTGGTTTCACTTGCCCAAAAAAGACATCCATCTTTGCTACCATTTCAAATTTTGGATGAGCCTTTTGAGGAAGTTTCTTTGTTCCACACAAAGCTCTTTCGATTCGATTCGATTCCAAGTTGGCAGCTCAAGAAAGTAGTAGCAAGGAAGAAAGGTACGTACGTCTCAATCCCCTTGACATGTACAATATACATATACGTACAAGATTGTCATGAATTCATGGGGACAAGTGGATAAGTCGTTATACATTGTAATTAAGAGTTTAACACCATCATTAGCCAGCCCTAATTAGGAAATCACTATGACATTCGAACCTAGCTACATGTCGAAGGACATGCGTACATCATTTTCATCCAACATACTCACAATAACTCACTTTTTTTAATACTTATGTACGTACGACACGGTTAGAACTTTGATTGTACTAATCAATACGAACACCATTTATTTTTCATTCTAAAATATTAAAATATCACACTTAGGCAGTGTAGCTAAGCCACATGATTAAGATAGAGCTTGTCAGATACATTCAAGATACATAGCAAATAAAGACATACATGACTGCTACTTGTAACCTAAGAACCAATCAATGTAAAGCAATTTGGGTGTTGTTTAATCATGCTGGTCATGTTCCAAAATACTGGGCTTAAAATTGCTTGCTAATAAGTGAAGAAAAACAGCTATAGATTCTCTTGTTTGATGCTAGCAGCTAGCTTACGTCTTACATATATCCTCAATTGTAAAACCTAATTAATCTCATGGCCGATACGAAATAGCTTGCTTCAGGCTGGTTGACAACTTGGGTTAGCTTTAAAATCAAGGAAAATGATCCATCTCAATCAAACTCTATAAGATATTATATATGCAGGAATGCATGTTTAGGAAGTAACCAAATGATCTCTGTAAGCCAATTTGCACTGCTAAACAATAGCTGGGTCAACTTTGAAATCAATCTATGGCGACTCCTTGAGATATAATTAAGAAATTTACAGTCTCCAGTCTTCAACCTCTGTTCTAGAAATAAATATATATATTAGTTAATATTTATTTGTGAAACATATGTATATGTCACTTGCCTATATTACAAGCGATTGCTTGCTGCGGATTTTTTTAGTATCATGAAATGAGATCACACTCGTATATTTTTCTTCAGAGACAAATTGAATTTTTATTCATTTCCATGCCCCTAATTGAACTCCACGAAACCCTAATCTTGCATATATAATAATAATTGGGGAACTTTTCATGCATATAAAATTTACTCTGTCGCTGTGCTGAGGCAGCACTAATTAGAAAATGGGAAATGATGGCCTATGAAGAAAAGAGCACATATAATACTAAAATGATTGAGCAAGCATTGTTTTTCTTCTTCAGCATCAAATTTCCCTTTTGAACTCTACCCACCTAATAATTAAGTACAGAAACTACATTTATTACTATTACTTAACTGTCTTGCGCGTACAATATATTAGTGTCATTTAATCTTAAACATCTATATAATATCATATATTCATTTGAAACGGTAAGTAATTCAGTTACTCTAACATAGACGAGAGTATTATTAGTAACTATTAGATTAGGGTAAGAAAAGCATGCAGCAACTTGGATTTAAATAAACTGGTCAATCTGTTATGAACCCAACAAGGGAAAAACCCTAAATTCTTCTAATGCTTTGCGTTTCCTTCAAAGTAACCCCTTTTTATTGGGTTCTGCAAACCCAAGTTTCAAACTTTCTCCTCTCCATTCATGTGAACTTGTAAGCTTTATGTCCAATTCATTAGTCAAAACGGCAATGGTGTACACATCAGGATGCTTGCAACAGAAGAAAACCCTAAAGAGATGAATTCCCACAAAAGTAAAATGACCCAGCAAGAAGAAGAAGAAGAGGAAGAAGAAATACCAAGCCAAACCCCCAAATTTTTAAAAAACAAAAAAGGGTTTTCTTCTCTGATTCATAAGCACACAGAAGAGGGAGAGAAGTGTGAAATATGAGAATCTAGGTTAGCTAGGTTAAGAGGAAGAAGCAGCAGAAAGGGGTTTTCCAGTGACCAACATATTTTACTCGAAACACAATAATTGAATCCTTTGACGTTTCTTTCTTACTCCTTAAAACCCTCTTCAACACCCACACGCAACCTCCATTGACCCCTCCAATCTTCTCCTTCCAATAGAAAACCCCAAACACCAACACCCAAAAAAACAAACCAAAATAAAAATCACAGCCGCAATTTTGCTTACGAAACACCCAACTCAAAACTCCCAACTATTCTCCCTTCCCTTTCCTTCCTCACTTATATATAATCTCAACTTGGCCTTTTCACCACGTTGCTCACTTGCTTGTGCGCATCTCTTATACTTTCGTTTTGGGTTTTTATAATTCTTCTTTTCTAATTAACAGGAATGATAACTCGAATAGTTCTTCATTCATAATTGTATAAAAAAAATATTATAAATTGATAATCTAATGCTTGAAAAGTTAATTTATTTTGTTCGACACTCTAAACAACAACGATGATCAACTACAGAGAAAACCGGCGATGTTCTCTTTTTCCTCTCGATTGATCCAAATAGAACGTCGGAGACATAACAAGTGGAAGTAAGTTTAATTTAATTTTATAAGGGAGAGAAGAAAAGAATTGAAAAGGGGTTGCCCTTCTCCATACGTAGTCAAGCTTTTCTGGAAATGTCAATGTTTGAGGCTCCGGTTTAACTAGAACCTCTCAACCGGCCCACGTTACGTCCCACTTTGAGTTTTCTCTTATGCCCGAACTACCCCTGCTGAGTCAGATGTACTACCACGACTGCCGTTCCGGCCTGCCTTGATTTAGTTAGTTAATTAATTTTTTTCTAACTGAAAATATCTCGGTGGTTCTGTTTTAAATGCATTTCAGTGCAGGAGTCACTGTAATTAAATTATAAGGTTACATGAGTGCTCCAAAGCTTTGATTCTTTTCTTCTATTTTTCATAGTACTCTGTTGCTTGGCAGGTTGAATGACTCTGGATATTTATTTTGTACCAGATTGATGGTATGACGTACTAGTTCAATTTTAATGGCATAACATGATTTGTACTATGGAGAAAAAGTCATAATTATGGAAGAAATTTTGGTGAGGATGAATAGATTTGTCGACGCTGCTGTCATCTTTTATCTTGAGTTAAACTAATGCTAGTACATAGTTCATTTTGTGACTATCTCATAACTCCAACGTCTAGTTCACTAGTAGATAATTAGAACCCGAAGAATCTAACTAGAATGTAAGACAAATATATTTTTATTTGAACCATGATACATCATAGAATATTCAGTATACGATGTGTATCTATACAAACTTTTATGAATCATTAAGATTATATGACACTAATACAAATAAATTATGATCACAATATAAATATTGATCAAATGACTAAAATTACACCGTATACTTACACGACAATATATAATAAAAAAAAAAGACCAATGTTGCAAGGGTTACAGTGTCTCGAAATAATAAGGTAGTTCTGAACGATAGTAAGGACACGTGTATTTTTGTTACTAGAGAGATTGAGTGTGCTAGAATTTGGTTTGGGAAGAAAAGGGGTAGGAGTGTCAATAGGGAAGAGGAGATTCGAGAGATGATCTCCTAAAATTTGCAATTTGCAGCTGATCAAAAATAGTGAGACAAGAAGATTGAGGAAATCTTGAAATGGGGCATCGACTGGAGGTGGCATTTTTGTCACTTACCCTAAATCCGACGTGGGTGCCCGTCGTTTTGGAGGCATGTAGGGTCCCTGACTTTTATTCCCTCACCCACCCCCACACGACGCCATTACGCCCCCAATTACCAAATTACCCTCCTCCAGTTTCCTTTTTGCTTTTCATCTTTTAATTTCTACCAAGAAGAAATAAAACTGAGAGAAAGATGGGAATGGTGATGATAGGAAACGCAACGCAAGTAGCATGTTTCTATTAGCAATGTTTGATACGAAATATTGAGCATAGTTCAACACGCATCGCTATGCGTGTACTCCTATATGTGATTCCATCCAACCCATTAAATACGAGACCAATATTTGGTGCATCAAAATGATCTTACACGAGTTTTGGTCCCCATCCTTGCTAAACTATTTTTATGTAACAAGACAGATTGTTTAATACATCCAAATTAACCAAGAAAGCTTTCTCCTAAATTTATATAGTAAGTAGTTTACTATCAGTATTTCCAACCGTTAGATTTTAGATTAAATGAGTAGACATCTTATATATTCAATTTCATTTCTGAAACATTTTTTCTCCCTAATTTATACACCGGCAATGGTCATGATTTCATGAACATCGTAGTGAGTTCTTATGTGAAGTCAAAGATCTTGAGTCCACTTCTGGACGAACTCGGTCATATGGTTAGGTCTAAATCGCACGATTGAGTTGGACAATGACCTCGATGAATTACAAACATGCTTGAAATTTTTTATTTTGCTAGTTATATATATATATCATAACTACAACTCAATTTCATATCATTTTTTGACATACCAAGGTCCGATTTCATATTGGTAAGAGCTGCTTTGTCTAACGATTGGTCAATAACTGAGAAATTTGGCTTATTTGTTTGGATTTGTTTGAAATTCTTATAACCATTGGACTGAGTACAATCTAAGACCGTCATCCTTACTCAAGCCAATGGTTGTAAAAACTCCAAACAAATCAAAGCAACATAAATCTAAGCAAAGAAGCCAGATCTATAACTGAGAGTTTAACCCTGGAGACAAGTATGTATTTTAAGTTTATGAACCTTTTATCAACCATATATGGTATTTAACTTGTGAATTTCTCTTATGACATATAAGGTAAACGAATAAAACTAGTTGCATTATGGTTGTGGACGTTGTCGTGAGTCACTGCGAAAGTCAAGGGTTGCTGTGTGAAATTGTTCTTTCATTTAGATTGATCTATATAATTAAGGTAAGGTCGACCCAAAATATAGTTCTATATCACTTGTTTAATAATTAATCATGTCAACAAGCTTACAATTCGTTTTGGTTGGAAATGAGATAGCAAACTATCACGATTACGTTAACAAGTTAGTAACACATAAAACCAGTCGGTATCTGGATTGAGGTTCACGAGAGTATTCCAACAAAGTCAGACTAATCTGCCGCCGCAAGCGCACGAACACAAAAGTCTCTCAAACATGTTAGCCACAAACTGATGGAATTCAAGACTAAAACTTTAGACATGGGGTCTCTATTTTAAGTAGCACGACCAACTTTACAATTTTTACTACACCAGGTGGTTAACAAGCTTATCACTTAGATAAAACACTTCTTTTTAACAAAACTTAATTTTTCCCATTTAAATCATGAAATGCCCATTTTAGAAGGAATAATGGCAGTAAATTTGTTCTTACTGTTAGCTATCATTAACTTGCATCAAATTCAATCTAGTGTTTGGTGCAAAGACAAATTAGGAAGCTAGGAATCTGGACTCCTTAGCTTGTATCTAATCATCCCTCCTCACATAATAAGTCCAATAAGTGTTAACAAAGCCAAATTGTCCACGCAAAGAACAAGTGCTACTTGCTTCTTCATCAACAAAAAAAAAATTTGCTACTTGCTTCTTATTTTGGGTCGTACGGAAAGAAAAGCAAGAGAGAGCTTCATTTGACAACAACAAAAAAAAAACAGAAATTAAATTCCAAACAAAAAATAAAAAGAGGACGAAAATCCGTACTTTCACGTTTGGTGAGCACCCAACGGTTTTGCTTCCCAGCAGCACCATAACCATTCTCGCTGACCCGTGAGGGCCACAACCGTAATTTCGGAAAGGCCCTCCTCTTTGGGGGGTGACCTACAGCTGTCAGCGTGACACAAGCTTACTTCATCCCTACGGAGGACCGTAAAAGGCAGTTTGCTAACTACTCGGACTCTAAACGAAAAGACGAGAACACCCTTCCCGCCTCGGGACGGTAACTCCACCTTGCGTGACAGGACCGAAATGCCACCCGCCAGCGCTGAAACGTTTCGAAGCGTCCAAGGACAAAAGCGGGAATTTGAAGTTAGGGTGTTTTGAGTTTAACGGGTTCGGTTATTTCCAAGGGGGTTTTGGTTGGAAACGGAAAAGTTAAGAGCCCGGGACGTTTTGTTAAAATAGTGTCAAAGGGAAAGGAGATTGAGTCTGGTTTACGCCAAAGGGGGTCTCTCTCGTCTTGTTCTTCCTTTCTTTCCATTGTCTCTAACACCCCCCCATTACTATAAAAGAAGCCACACTTTCTCACTATCATACCCACCATTGATCCTCCCACCTTCTCCCCCCAACTTTTTCTCCCTCCTTGTTCTTGTTCCCTCTTGTTCTTGTTGTTGCTAATCACATCATTCTTTCATCTTGTTCAACCTCTAATGGAACTATAAAATACTTGCCATCTGAATTCCCTCAACTTGAACTGGACTAAAGGCCTTAAAGGGCAAGCACTTGTTTAATTGGGGTTTCAAGTTCAAATTTTTGTTGTTCGGACATTAAGATATGGAGAAGCTTAGTTTTGTGAGGAATGGAGAGCTGAGATTGCCTCCTGGTTTCCGGTTCCATCCAACTGACGAAGAGCTTGTTCTTCAGTACTTGAAGCGCAAGGTCTACTCCTGCCCTTTGCCTGCTTCCATCATCCCTGAGGTTGAGGTCTGCAAGTCTGATCCTTGGGATTTGCCAGGTTGGTGTTTTTTATTTTCAGTTTATTGAAATGGTTCTACAATGTCATGAGAATTAGTTGGTTCTGATGGAAATGGGTTTGTGGGTTTAGGTGACTTAGAGCAAGAGAGGTACTTCTTCAGCACTAGGGAGGCAAAGTATCCAAATGGGAACAGATCAAACAGAGCTACAGGTTCTGGGTATTGGAAGGCAACTGGTTTGGACAAGCAAATTGTGGCTTCCAGGGGTAACCAAGTTGTGGGGATGAAGAAGACTTTGGTTTTTTACAGAGGTAAACCTCCACATGGGGCTCGGACCGATTGGATTATGCACGAGTATCGCCTCGTTTTAGCTGAAGATAAAAATAACTCCACTACCCAAGTGAGTTTCAATTTTACAGTATACCAAATTTGAGCAAAACCCCATTTCAAACACCCTTGTTAATGTTTGTTAATGGTTATTTTCATGTGTTGTTGCAGAGCCATGTTCCGGTGAACAATTGGGTTCTTTGCCGCATATTTTTGAAGAAAAGAGGCAGTGGTAAAAATGAAGAGGAACAAGTTCAAGTGCAGGCCTGCAATGTTGACCGAGTGGCGAAAAAACCAAGGATTACTCGACCTGTTTTCTACGATTTCATGACCAAAGACAGAGCCAAATTGAGCCTTGCGCCTTGTTCTTCATCCTCAGGTTCAAGTGGAGTCACAGATGTCGTATCTAGCGAGACAGAGGAGCGTGAAGAGAGCAGTAGCTGCAATAGTCTTTCTTATTTTAGAAGAAAACAGTGAAGTCTCTTTCTGAAGCTAGTTTCTTGTTGCTTAATTTGTCAGAATAACCATCTAGAAAATCAATCCAGTAAAATCAGTCTTGGGTCAACTTATGTTTTAAGAGCCTGCCTCCCCCCAGTGTCTGTGATTCAAGATAGAAATCGGCGTTGAAGAATTAACTTGTAGTCGGTGTTGTTATGAAGAGCAAATTGAGCAATGGATGTTAGCAGATGGTTGTTTATGTAATCAAATCCCCCAAAGTTTTCTGAATTCTCCTCGTAGCGCACTTTATTTCGCATTCTTGTACAGAAAGGCATATAATTTGGAAGCCAATAACAATCCATAGATTATGGAAGAATCGAATATAATCTCAGAAAGATCAATCATCACCGTCGTGCAAGGTTCCCAAAATCTCTTTGTGGAAAAAAGGCAAAATCATCACTCAAAAGGAACCCAATTCCTCTAACATTGTTTTCAAACGGACCAAGTCCACTCCAACTCAAATCTGCATCATTGAAAAATCAAGCGCAGAATCTTATTCCGAGACACAGACATTCCGACTCTAATGTAAATTTATTTCATCTTCTGCAATATTCCTCCCTCGTTTCAGTGTCATACAAGTAACCAGAGGACTAATAAGGATAGGTATGATGGTGCAGGAGAGACAGGTTTAACTAAAATTTGAATCTTCAAGACCAGTTAGAAATTAAAAAACACAGTGGATTGCTAACAGGGACAGCTGCGATTATTGAAAACAAAATGAGGCAAAGGGACCCAAGTTTGAAAACTGATCCATGACCTTAAATTCCCAAAAGCATATGATTTCTTGCTCATTCCTGCGAGTTTACGTAAACGGTACCTCTTAATCCAGAAGAAGAATTTAAACAAAAAAACTCCGCACCACGTTTTGTCAAAGATGCTAATCATGACATTGTGTGTTTTATGTTTCTTAATCAAAGTAAACGACCGCTGTGGAACAATATCTATTATAATGATATGGGTAAAACCCAGATTAGAGGAGGGATCATCCTCCCACCATCTTCCAAGTCCTCTGCAGCATTGACTTGAAGGAATATGAAAAATGAGATGCTAGCACTTCATGCTCATAATGTAAAATACTTTTCTCCATTACTTCCTAGTTCCTACTAATACAAATTAATAATTTCGCTCCAATTTTGCAGCCGTGGCAGACATGCAAGAACCACGAGCCTGCTATAGTTGACTCAAACCATTAGTTACTAATATCTTATCAAAGCCATGAAACACGAAAGTACAAGCTTTATCATTATGGTAATCACAATAAAACATCAATTATCAACTGTTATATAAATTAAAGGTCAGTGTTTGCTAACATTACTTGATCA
Source organism: Fragaria vesca subsp. vesca (assembly GCF_000184155.1). Classification (NCBI taxonomy): domain Eukaryota; kingdom Viridiplantae; phylum Streptophyta; class Magnoliopsida; order Rosales; family Rosaceae; genus Fragaria; species Fragaria vesca. The sequence goes on from NW_004443448.1 coordinate 1,566,615, forward strand.
TCAAGAACGACTCGTAATATGCCGTCCGCTATACGGATTTTGAGAGTTCAATAAAGATAGTTACTCTCGTTTTTGACTAAATAGTTTATAAGAACTTTATACGTTCCGATTTTGTCACTAATTAGAGAAAACATGTATGTCATTATGTCATAAAGATTAAAAGAAACATGATGTCTTAATTCACTATTACTTGATAGATGAACTGTGAAGGAAAACTACAAGAGCTTGGTGGTTGTCCTTGAAAAACATGGAGGATGATATCATAGGCTAGAAAGGTTTGAAGATAGGCCACAAACCCATGAGAGGGCGCCAAGTGGACATCAGGTACACAAGGGACGGCATTAACAATATTAAAGCCTCTTGGTTATGCATAATTGAGCTAATTTGACATGCCATAAACAGGAAAAAGGAGAAGGAACTAAATTATCATATAGATAAGGAAATACATGCCGACCCAAGTTTCTTGTGACACTGGTGTATCAAGAAGAGAGGGGCTTTTGGAGTTCTTCACGTCACTGTTTGCTATTCTGAAATATGAATTTTCATTTCCCATCAGAGAAAATCAAAAATAAAAAAATCAGAGAAAGGAGAACTTGGATTGGATCTGTGGATTTCTGACTTGGGTTATCAAATTGTCAATCACGTGGGAAGCCCGTCATGGTAGACCACACAGCAAAACTGATTAGGTCAATCACTGATATAGAAGAAGAAACCCCCAAAACTGTCCTAGAAACACACAAGAGGTGTCCTTGTCGAGGGAAGGGCGTTTCCGTCATTGCACCAATGACATTACCCAAGCAGACAGGGAATGTGTAATGCTCCTCTGATTAATCTCAATTGACCAGTTCCAGACACTAGAAGGCAGAAAACCAACCCATCACTTTTATATGTGTTTTTCTCTAAAATCAAGTTTTCAGGGGTTGCTTAGTATCTATGCAACAAAGACATCTCCTAATTTGTATTTAACTAGTTCCAAACAGCATTCTCTAGTTCAGATTTAACCCCGGTCGCAATCGCCGCGATTAATTTGTGGACCTCTTGTTGTTAATGAAGGGTTGTCTCTAGAAAATAAACTAATCGTAAACCTAAAATTCGAGGTGAAACAAAGAGGGAAGGGGAAAGGGATCCAAAGCTTGAGAATCTGAAATGATAGGGTGGGCTGGGAAGTATTTTAAATTTAAGTGGGAGATGTCTCCCACACGCAACTATTTCCTCTCAAACAGTTTAAAAAGCCAACACCAACTCTTGGAAACAAGATATGAATATTTTGCCCAGGTGGAAATGAATGGGGGGAAGATGATATTTTTTGTGGTGCTAGGCTCATTGCCAGAGATAAAAGAGAATCCCCCAACTTGCATGTGATGACTGAGTAGCTTCTTTGTTTTTTTGTTTTCCTTTGCCCTAAACTAGAGGTACTTTTCGATCAAGTGCCTAATGTGCAGTTATGTTTCTTCCCTTTCAGGATAGAAAGTGAAAGGTTTCAACATCCACATTAACATATGTAGCTTTCATTGGCGTAAAATCTGAAATAAAACAACACAAGACAGCACATATATATCAAATAGGGTTGTAAAACTGTTAAAATCCGAAGTAAAATCTAAACCACAAATTGTTTGATAATCAAATGACCAAGTAAACGGGGGACAGCATACATATAATATAATAGCATGTTAGCTGAACGCACACAAGATCTCCAAAGCACATGTAATAGCATCAAAAGGGTTGCGTGTAAAAGAGCAAGATCACAAAGTGAATGAGCACAACTGCACAAGTATCTCTCTCTTCATATTCTATGACTGATTAGCGCGAACACATAAAGAAAATGAAATGAGGAGGAATTAATTAATTTCTCAAATGTCAAAATCAGTCTTGTACCTACAGAAGAGACTTGCTAGCAAGGAAGTTTACAACTCCTTCTGGTGGTTTTCTTTCGTGTCCACATTCTTTTTTGTTGTCAAACATCACAGTTTTCTTATAAATGAAACGGACCACACATCACCCCTATGAGAAAATTCAGTATTATCCACTGTTTATAGAATTTGGGAGTGCAAAGATTCCCTTGAAAAAAAAAAACACCCCTTCAAACCCAGAAGGGATACTTGATATTTCATTAGCCAATGAACTGTGTTGCATCACTTGTATGAATCATTGATTCAAAAATGCTTAAGAGAAAGTTATTTCTTATTGGTCTTATACACCCAATCCATCAAACCCGCTTCAAAGACTGGGTATCGAGATTCCGCAAACAGTATGGTTTTGAGATAACTCTAGCAAAAATAGCTAATCCTACGGAAGTAGCGAACCACTGTCATGAACATTCCACTGAACCCCTTGTTGGCAGATATAAACATTAGTAGTATATATCTATCTATTTTTCACAAGATAATAGGCTGATGGGTCATCTGTTCTCTAGACAAGTAACCAACTTCAAATTAAGGTCTACTAAATATGCAATCTTAGGCTGCTTTTAAATTAGATGTGGAATTGAGTCTTTTAAACTGTCAAGTAGTTTAAGGACAGGAAGCAAAATAGCAAACAGGAATATCAATAAGCCTCAATTTTTTTTTTTTTGACAACAATAATAAGCCTCAAGTTGAAGATACACATTGGATGCAAGAATATCAAAATAAATTATTACTATCGAATAATATCAGAGCTATCTAGGGTACAACTAATCCAATAACTTCAAATATGCCATACAGTATGCACTTAGATAGAGAAAGATCAAAATGCAGGTTCAGGATGACATTCAGTTAAATCTCATAACGTACAGTGCATACAAATAGGCATTAAGGCCAATAACGAAAAAACTAATGCATTCAGTTTGTCTAGCACTCTTACTCATTTCCAACTATTCAGCTGTCTTTCTCACAACTTCGCTAGCATCAAGCCCAGGCGATTTCGAAGGAGGTGGTTCCGCACATGCCCTCAGGACAGCCTCATTCTGCAAGTGCCATTTCGAGAAGTTCAATACAAATTTTAACAAATATGTGCTATAAGTTGGAACAGGAAAGCTAACAGCATCTACACTGCATAAGAAAAAGCTTCCTATGTACCAGCCCAAATCACAAATGCTTATAAAACTTGGGAAGTAACTACAAATAGAGGATCACGGATTGCATCATGCAAGTATATTCTGACTGCATGGGGAAGACTTTCTCAATTTCGCAACGAAATACACAATACATGCATCTGAAATCCGCAATATGATGCAGAACACACACATAAAAATAAAAAAATCCGACATTACAGAAAGGGCTCAGCTAGCTTCAACCACCGGAGCCAATAACTAAACATTACAGAAGCAATGATTACCCTCCAGTCTATATCCCTTAACCTGACGACATTAGAGATGTGACTACGAGCAATGACTACAGAAGGAATCAAACTTGTACATGTTTATTCATATAACATTTCATCTAATTGGCAGAAAGGCTCCCTCCCAATCCACACAATCTGTATCGCTACTCAACTCAAATTCATTTCCTTACGATTGGGACTAGCACAAACACAATTCTCAATTCCTATTTGTGAAAACTGAAAGTATCTATCAATTCGAAAACATGTGAAGCAATGCACAACAATCCACTCACAAACTAGATAAACATTATGAAAATTTTGAAGTGACGTAATCAATTGAAGCAAAGCAAGTACGGAGGCGTGAGATTTAATTAGTAAAACCCTAACCGGAGGATAAACCCTAATCGGAAGAGATGGAGAGACTAAACCTGCCAAACACGGAGGAGGCGCTTCTTGGCGTTGGCTTTGCGGGTGGTGGTGAGCTTTATTCTCTTCCAAACCAGGCCGCCGGAGTCGTGCTTCTTCACTATCTCCAACACTCGAGTCCCCCAAAACGCGCCCGCCATCTCTGCTCTCTTTCTACTCTCTCTTCTAATTTCAGTGGGGTTTTGTTGCAGAGTATTGGGCTTAGTTCGAGAGAGGCCCAAATTGGCCCGTTTAACTTATAACAATGGACCAATAGTCTCATTATTGAGAGTTGAGAACTAATTACTAGTTTAATAGATGCATGATTAGTGACTTCCATTGATAATAGATCAAATAGATCCATCAGTGATCAGTTCGAAGTATATCTGAGGGTCATTCAGTCAAATTCCTCTACTCAAACTTGAATGCATAAACAAAAGCACATATTTCATTAAAGCATAACATTTCCTTAATACACTTGTATATTTAGTTATCTTAAAATAAAAGCATTTTCATTGTCATTTTATCTAGTGGCTGCAAAAACCTTCAGGCATGAAGAAAGAGATCTGATCGAATTTGATTATATATACAAATTAAGTTAATATTTGAGTTTCTTATGATCACGATATATTTGTTCTCTAGGCCGAATTGTGTCCATGGAGCTTTTAGTTTATATCTCTGATTCTCTTTGCTCCCGTCCTTGGCTAGCATCCATTTGAAACACCGTAAAATTGGCGGTGCTCTAAGTCCAAGAGATCAATTCGATCATTTGAACTAATTAGTTATTACTAATTAATCCAATAGATTCATGATTAGTGAGTTTCATTAATGATAGATCAGATAGATCCATCCGTTCGAAGTACATCGGAGAGTCATCCTGTCCTCTACTTAAATTTGAATACATGAAACAAACACATGTACGTATTTCACTAAAGCATGCGCTACTTGATTACTATTTCTACTATATATATATATATATATATATACGATTTTTCTCAACTGCGGATGGCCGCACAAAAGTTTTGGTGCGAATTTCTATTTTTGCACCACTTTTCGATCGAATTTCCTCATCTCCACCGTTTAATATTTAGATAATATTGTGTAGATCATCTCTGCAAAATTTCAGCCAATTTAGTAATCGTTAAGGCCCTCAAACTCGAAAAACAAATGAACGGACTGAATTCTGTCCGGTTCATGTTTATACCAGAAAAACACAATTTTGAGGGCCTTAACGATCACCAAATTGGCTGAAATTTTGCAGAGATGATCTACACAATATTATCTAGATACTAGACGGTGGAGATGAGGAAATTCGATTGAAAAGTGGTGTAAAAATGAAAATCCGCACCAAAACCATTGGGGCAGACATCCGCAGCCGAGAAGGGCTATATATATATATATATTATACGTATTTAATGATCTTTAATAAAAACATTTCGTTTTATCTAGTGGAGAGGAGCACTAGAACCTTTAGATATGAAGAAAGAGAGCTGATCGAATTGGATTATGTATAAACAAATTAAGTCAATATCAGAGTTCCTTAAGAATGTACGTGAGTTTCTTAATTATGATCACGATATATTTGTTCTCTAAGCCGAAATGTTTCCATTGAGCTTTTAGTTTATATCTCTTTGCTCCCGTCCTTGGCTAGCATCCATTTGAAATTAAACATGCGTTATGTGATTGAAATGGTCCAAGTCATAATCACCAAAAAGAAATTGACATCAAAATAATTTGTTTCAGTGATGTGTTTCTATGCTGTAGTTTAGGGCCAGGACTCGGGGCAAGATGTATAGAAGCATGTATACGGTGGTGCTCTAGGTCCAAGAGATCGATTCGATCAGTAGAGCGTTAGGGCGTATATAAATAGTTCCCACTAGGCCACTAGTAATCGTCTTCACGTCTGATATACATCGAATGCTAATGATCAATTAGTATGATTGACCAAGATTTACCTTCTAACATATATATGCTTATTAATTATCAATAATTAAGTACCAACCATGGTCGAGCATGTAGGGTTTAGGTCTCTCCACGAAACAAAAGGATATCCTACTCTTCTGTTCACGATTTAGGGTTAGGGTTTGGTAACAATTTCAGCGGATTGATGAATCTTATGAGGTGGAGTTATTATCAAACATGTACGGAATTAATATGCAATACCAACAGGGACTCCTATTATTCCTTGTTGAGAATTGAAACATTTTCAAAAACAAAAACCGAAACCATTCCCTTCTCCTGGTGATTATAAACAGCACAGGCTTCCAATCACATAAATCTTAAGACAAGCTGGCAAAGACGATCCCTGCGACGACGAAACCAAACTTCAAGCAATTCGACATCGTTTCCGATCACTCAGACCACCACTACAGTAACGAGGAAAAGCAAACGAAGGGGAAGAAGAATAAAAGCGAGGATGGAGATTGTTTCACTAACAGAGATAGTACTGTGTACAAGGCAAAAATGCGTGAGTGGAAAATTTTAGAGAATGGTCTCCCGGACACCATCTATGTGCGCGCCTACGAGACGCACGTAGACCTGATGAGGGCAGCGATCGTCGGAGCAGCCGGCACACCTTACCACGATGCCCTCTTTGTCTTTGACATCAAGTTCCCACTTGATTATCCGAACCGCCCGCCCCACGTCCATTACTGGTCGCACGGGTTATGTCCGAACCCTTGCCTATGGGCGAACGGTCGTGTCTGGATGAGCCTTCTCAACACAGTACTGATTGCCGGTTGGGCGATGGGGTGGTGGGTTCCATCTCAGTCGACGATTCTCCAAGTTCTTGTGTCAATCCAGACGCTCGTTCTCAATGACAAACCTTTTTTTTTAACGAAATAGACTACAAATTTGTTGACAAGTTTTTCAGCATAGACACGTCCATCCCACGTAACATAGATTTTTACATGGAAACATGCAAGTCGACGGTGTATTTGCTCCGACATCCTCCCAAGAATTTTGAGGGAATCATTTCTGAACATTATCGTTGTAAAGCAGGTGACATATTGAGAGCGTACATAGCTAATAGCTTATGCAAATGGGCGCGTGGAGGTAGGGCACTACGACAATGAGATTGAGGTGCCAGCCGAGTATATTCCACAGTACGATCTTTACCTGGGGATGAAGAGACGAATGGACGAGCTGTACCCGGTCCTCGTTCAGGCTTTTAAAATAAATGGATTTTCTGCAGAAGATTGGGTGGAGCAGGACTTGTTTTCAGAGGAGATATATATGGAAGTGGAGCCCTATTCACGGTTCGCGCGCAAGTTACTTTCACAATGCCTACCTTGTCTACCATGGGCTGCTGCTGCTAATGTGCTGCTAATGATGATGATGATCGTGATCAGCCTGTTTTGGCAATCAAAAAGGCGAGTTAGATTGATTAGGATTGTTGTTTTTAATATATAGTGGCGTTAGTTTATCGGATTACATGCAGATGTACCTGGCTACTTGTTATTTATCACTGCCTTCAGAACCTTGCCTTCAAGTTCCCTCAAAGCATACATCGGCGGAATCAGGATTTGTACATATATAGGAGGGGTCCGAGGCAAAACCAACAATTTCACAACTGTTTCTTACACTAACACTACGAGAAGCGATTTTTTAATACGTTTTTCCACAACTTTTATATTGACATGATGAAACCTCAAATCTATATTATTAACCTTACGCCCTAATTAAAAAGTTTAATAATGTTGACCGTGAAGTTCAGAATTCCTTCATATCTTTCCCCATTATTCACTTTTTCTTTCTCCTCTCTCTCTGCATTTTCTTCTTTATTCTTTTCTCTCTTTCTTTCTTACAATATCATTCCCAGTTTTCACTCCTTAACGAGAACAATATATATATATATATATATATATATATATATATATTCTCCTTGATGGTATGTCTATCATTTTGATCAATTGATTCCAGACTAAATTTAATCATTGAGCAATATATTGAACTCTTACGTCAGTTATAATCTCCTTGCTCATGCACGAACTCCTACGATATGTATAATTGTACTAAACGTACCCGAATATGTAATGCATCCCATTTTCGAATCCTAGATTTGCCTATGGGGACGAGGAAAGTTGTTAACAAATGATCGATGATGATACCTGATTACTTTATTATTTGGTTTACGTACCAATAATTAATAAAACTTGATGGAATTATCGATAAGGTAAAATATAGTGCTTCTGTCAAATCTCAATTTTGATGATTCTCTGGTGGTGTATATAGAGATTCTGGTGATGCGATTGGGGCTTGAACTTTCAACTCGGTATAATAGAAGTCAAGTTTCAACCTTTTTTTTCTTTTTGTCTTTTCGACTTTGGTATTTCACTTTCACTAAATCACTAATTGCAAGGATGAAATTAACAAGCTCTTTATTACTGTCCGTGGCTACGAAACTGTTTCAAGGATCGATGCTCTCAATAATATTAATATTGCACACTAATTAAGCTTGATGATCACATTCATACCTTAAATTAAGGTATCTATATATATCACAAGTCATATATACCATACCTTTACGGCTTTTCAAAGACGTACCATGCAATGCATAACTGAAATCAAACCCATATATATGCGTACGTAAAAGAGATGATATGTATTCTAGGATTTTGTTCTGAAACCTGCTTCTTTGTTACTTTATTTTATATATTCAAACACTGATGAAGATCATAATAATTCGATAATTCATTTTATTTTTCAAATTCGATCAGACACATCCCACCAAGCCATCCTCGATCCAACGTCGCTCTCACACTCTTTCTCTCCCTTCTCTCAAATAGTCAAATAGAGAAATCTTTGTGCAACAAGCATGCACATACGAACTGATCGACATACTGCACATCTGCATCGATCGGGTACTTTGATTTAGTTATCACTTGTCAATTGCACTCATGCATGCCCAGCTTTCAGGTAGTGAAGAAGCCATTTTAGTTACTTAGAAAAGAGAGTAGGAGCTGAAAGAAGGAAAATTGACTATTGAAGCTGATCATGCGCACATGATTGACTGGTCATCGCATGATTATGGAAGGTGATCACCCTCGAGATGCATGTGCCTATGTATAAAGGCCTAGCTCGCTTTGAAGCATCATAAACATTAATGCTCAAAGTTCAAGCTAAGAACTATCATTTCTTTGGTCTTCGATCTCTTTGTTTCTTCTCCTCGATCTCCAAGAGTTTCAAGAAGAAGATCGGGATTCGGGACGATGAGGAAAGAGTAAATAACCTAATCCAGTCTCTGGAAGAAGAGATAATTGAGTAGTCCAAGTGCAACAATGGCCGCTAGCAATGGTTTGGGTTCTATCGACTCTGAATTGACCATTGATTATTTCCAAGAGGGCAGCTGATAGTGAGATGGGTGGTTTGATGATATGGAGCAGGTCGACCCTTGCTCATCACCAAGTGATGACATGCACTACTGGTATATGAATTCTTGTGAATACGAGCTAGATGGATTGTCTCAATGACTCGGGAGTATGGGTTGGTGATTATTCTCATATCTAGCTATGGAGCTGGCTTTGAAGATAATGGTGGCATTGCTACCCCATGTTCATGCATCATGTATGTATGTATGACTAGATAAATGTTGGCATTGCTACCCCATATATATAAATTGTTGAAAAATATTGTGTTAGAAATCATATATAATAAATATATAATCAAATAATCAAATCAAGTAAGCATGTAATATAAACATAAATAATATGCCGATGAGTCGTGGCCTGGTTGGTTAAGGTGTTAACTAACAATTTTGAGGTTACGAGTTCAAATCTCAGTAACATATGTAGGGTGTATGAGTTATTTAATAAAAAAATTAAAAAAAAAAACATAAATAATATAAAGAAGAAGGGGATTGAAGAGTTTCTCATAGGATCTACAAGAGAGGCACGTTAACGTTGTCCTTAAGCCGTAGACGCCTTCCCACGTGCGGGTTATGACGGTCGTCTACAAACTCCAAGATACAACCCTTGTAGTCACATATGATGTCTAATCCGCTTTGCACGATTAACGGTAAACGGGGTGTCAAGTGTTTATCGAATTACCTAAAGTAAAGAAGTAGGAATAAAACAAGAAAGATGAAGAGTAAGAGTATGTGAACAATATAAAATACATATATCTCTTTATTTCAAGAGTTAAGTATTTATAGAACTCATCATAACCTTTAGAAAAAACCTGACTCTTCAATTTGAATAAATGATATTTAAAATAAAATTATGAGTTTTGAATCTTATTTTGAATTAAAAAAACCAACATAAATGGTGACTTCCTTTTCCATTGACCATCCTTTGAATCCTCTCATGGATCGGAGTTTGTCTTCAGATACAACAACAATCAGATCGATATATAGGCAACAAATATTCCAATGAGTTCTATTTGTTGCTCTAATGGTTGTTTTATTCTGAAGAAAATTGAGAATGAAATTAAATAAAATGCCTTTTTTGTTTAAACATGAATATATATATATATATATACGATCAAAAGCTTGAAAAAAAAATTGGTGAGATCGAGCTCAAACCAGTACACAGTACAGGATGTACCGTTGTATCCCAAGGTAAAGTTTATTTAGCAAAATCATTGAGGAAGCTTAATTAGCAGGAAAAAAAAACTTAGGAACAAAAGTCACAAAAAGGAACAAAAGTATAATTGTATAAATACATTAGCATAAGATTCATTCATTTGTCAACTGGGCAGAGAGATATTTGTATGTGACATCTATTACCAAAAGTTGAGAAACTTAATACAAAACAAAATATTCTACAAGAAACAAATAACTGCAGAGATGGACTAACTTCTCAAGAAAAATCTTTCCAAAATCTTGAATTATAGTTCAACAAGAAATCCTTGTGAAACAAAGAAGGGCAACCAACTAGCTATATAATTTATGAATTTAACATGACAATTCTTTGAACCCCGTTCGAAAGTTAAAATTTTTTTTGTACGTACAATGCCTTCTCTTTTGCTCTTGAAAGACATGCTGAAACAGTTAAAATAGTCATCTCATTCAATATATACTTCATTGTAGCTACTCTCATTTTATCTTGACTTCCATTGAAGTTTCTTACGGTGATAATGTTGAAATGTGACATACAAACAGACACAAACTCTACTCTAGTACCCCAAAAAAAATGTATTGTTTGATTTCTATGATTTCAACCTGTCCTACATGCATGCTTCTCCACACTTATTCAATTGAATCATTGCCAAAAAGAAAGTTCTAATTAGCTTCTAAGGCTTAGTTTGATATTGTGGTTTAAAAACTCAATTTTTTAAAAACTTAGTTTTAAATAAGCAACCCCAACTTGCTTTCTAAAATCGTGGTAAAATAGTGATTTTAAGTGATTTTAATCACCAAAACTTAATACCAAATTGGGCCTAAGTATGGTACCGGCCTAAGACTTTTGTAATAAGTTAAATATTTAGTAGCTTTTTTTAAGTGATTATCAAAATGGCTATTTTTTCTTTTCTTTTCGACAATCGAAAATAAGAACGAAAAGCTAAAACACAAAGCCTTGACGAGATTATGTAAATGGCTTGCTTCGATCAAGATACCATGATTTAGTTTAACATATGTTATGGCTTTCGTATCTAACTCAAATTGAATTAATTTAAAATAACAAAAAAACAAATTAAAAAGGCTAAGAGGTGACTCGAACATGCACTCATTAAAAACACAAGGGATGTTTTAGCCACTACACCAACTTGAACAGTATTGAATAAACTTACAAATTTTGAATTTGTACGTGTGCGTACTGTAGTATTTAATGGGTGGGAAAACGATGAAAAAGAGGGAGCGAGAAATATTGAAATGTGACTAATTTGCCACTTGTACGCATTAGAACGTTTGGGCCACATCTGGGTACTACCCGAATCGGGTATTCAAAACCCTAAAACCGTTATATCTGCCATTCATCCTAATTTGAAAGAGAGCTGAGTTAGAGAGAGAGAGAGAGAGAGAGAGAGAGAGAGAGAGAGAGAGAGAGAAGAAGAAAGAA
>NW_004443448.1:1578755-1605987 GCF_000184155.1 Fragaria vesca subsp. vesca
GAGAGAGAGAGAACAGAAGAAGAAAAGAGATCGCTCTCGAATGTTCAGGAGATGGTGAGAGAAAGGGCAAGAAATGCAAATCCATTGAGGCCCAATATTGTTCCTTATGAACGGTGAAACCACTGTAGCACGTGAACATGACCAACCCCCGACGGAAAATAGTACATGTTAAATTAAATGGTAAATTGTTAATCTTTCTTAAATGGACGGTCGGATTAGCTTCGCCTAGCCGTCTCGGCTATGAGTATCCCGCATAGGCCCACTTGGTTTATTTCACCCAGCCCAGAGAGGACAGATCTATCTGATTCTGACCCTACAAGTATCTCGAGGCCCACTTGGTATATTTCGCCCAGCTGGAAGAGAACATCTGATTCTGAGTCTCCGACCCACAAGTTTCTAGAGTGTAGTCAATTCCCATATAAATTGATATGCGACGTTATTCCATAAACCCCAAACCCTAAAATGAAGAGCTACTATAGAATCGCTCACCTGTATCGTAGATCGATATTGACCCTATCATGTGCGCCTTGCTGGTCTGTTGCTTGAGAATTATGAGTGATTATCAAGTGCATTGTTTTTCAAGGTTTGATCAATGTTGTTTTAGGTTTCTGACAAAAAAATTTGTACTATTGTTCCTGTCTGATGTTTTTGTTTGGATATATATTTTTTTTCAATTCAATTCTTGGTTCTTAGATAGAATGGATCTAGATCTGGAGAAGGGAACTACAACTATCGGTTATGTCTTCAAACATGGTGTAATTCTTACCGATGAATCGATCCCGGGTGACTTAGGATGAAAACGGAATAGAGAAAATATGTAAGCATATCACAATTATACACTGCAATTTCTCTTTTCTAATAATTTATAATTGAAATCATAACATTTTTCAGCTAGCAACACCTTTAATATCAAGGTTGAGATAGTCCTTTATAGCATAAAATACAACATTTTTAAAAAACCTTAGCACAATTTATAAGCAAGTATGAACCAAGAGTAGAAGAACAAACTTGTTCAATGAGTCCCCAATTATGTCAGTCTCACTGCCAATTGCGATTGAAAGACATTTTTGTCTTTCAGCCGAATCGCCCACCGTTTTAACTGTATGCAGTTCAAAGCATTGCATGAAATAAAAAAATAAAAAAATCCATTAAACCATTTGTTAAATAAATGGAAATCAAACTTTGCAGTATTTCTTACTTGCAACTCTGTACTCCAACTAGCTACAATACGGATCTCTGTGTTTATGTACCTCTTCCATATGCTTTTTAAAGTACTCATCTAAGTGCTGTTTATGCTTCATTAAGCACTCCTCCAAGTGCACATGCACATTTTTTACGGCATAAAAATGTGTTGTGGGTTCATTGAGATGACACTCCTTGGCCTTTATCTATCACTAGATGCAAGTGGTGAGTCTGATGATAGTCTAGAATGACATGAAGTATATGTGAGAACAATCGATAGGTTGTTCTGATGACAGTGTAGAACAACCCATCGATTGTTGTTTATGTGTTTTGTGAAAATTGTTTTTGTCTAGTCTAATCAAAGCAACACAGCCTTCAACATTTGTCTACCATTTTTATTGTTTAAGTGTGGAGTCAACTTTGATTATTGCAGCCATGTAGGTCCTCTTGTCAACGAAGATGAATAACTTCCTTCTCACTCTCGCACTTTGTGCTTCCACAATGTTTTCATTATGGAACCTAGTGTGAGTTTCTTCTCACTCTTTTCACTGGTTACTTTATAATTGTGATTTGATTGACAACTGAAGCCACTGTTTTTTTACCTTACACTTTGACATGGAACAGACTAGGGATACTTATTTGAATGACTAGAATGACCATAGCCCTGACCCGTTTGAAATCTCTTGATTTGTGATGACCAGTGAGATTTGAGTCATTTATTCCACAGTACAATTGCATGAGCAAACTCTTATGGTGCTGAAACTTATTGCACTTATTATTGAATCTTGCTGCTTTGATGCAGTGGTCAATAAATTCCTTGTTGCTAATAAGGTATTTGCTTATTTATGACTAATGTTTATCTTGTTGATATAAGAATTATCTCATTAGTTTGTGACTATTCCAATACTTAACTGCTTCAGGGTTCCTTGATTGACTTTATTTGCTTTATTTGCTTCATTTGTTCCTTTATGGGGTGTAGCCTATTTAGCAAAAGTGGGATATAATCAGGTTTGAGTTGCTAGGTTTATGTTCATGTACTCTAGTATGATGCTCTCTTATACATCATTATTTCATATACGTCTTTTATGTAACATTTGTGTAAGCTTATGAAAGTTATATTATTTTTCTAGCTTAAAAAAAATGGTGTTTATTAGTTGTAAAAGTATATTGTTTACATTCATGCATATTTGTTGTTTGTAGGAAACGTTGTAAGAAATAAGACCATGAATCTACATTATTCATGGATGGTTCTGATATTAACACAACGACTTGGATCTACATTATTCATGGTGAACAACTTCATAACTTACATGAGAAAATGAGTTACAACTTTTGATTTGTGGTTCAAAAGGCTGAAGTTCAATATTTCTACTTCACTAACAAATTTCCTTACTATGAATCCATTTACTATGACGTATAATATGTGCATTTCACATGCTATGATGATCATCTCAAACTCTTGTTCAAGCAGATTCAAAAGTTGGATGATAGGCAGGAAATCTGCTTAAAAAAAAAATTTTAAAAAAACTCTATCAATTGTAGCATTGAGTAAGAGGATATCGTTCTAAACTGGGGATTTACGGTATCTCTGCAAATAAACGTAAGATAACTATAATACAAACAAAAACAAACACATATTCACAGAAAATGTTTCAATCCTAAACAAACTCTATACATTTTATACGAATTTTATGAGGGATTTTGATTACTAAATTGTTGTTCTAAATCTAAAGAAAACAAACTATATTTACATATATTTACAATGATAGACTCTTTCACACTCAACTTCATATAATCATGTAGTCACATGATTTCAACTTAAACAATCTAAATTGTTTAAACACATAATTAAAACACGTTTTTTTTTATTTGTAGAAGAAACATTTCATCTTTTGATGCAATGCTTTAGCCATTAGACTATATAAATTGTTCACACACATATAAATCTATTGATTGTGACGTATAATCTGTGCATTTCACATGCTATGATAATCATCTCAAACCCTTGTTCGAGTTATTTGAGTAGATTCAAAAGTTGGATGATAGGCAGGAAACCTACATAAAAAAAAAACCTATCAATTGTAGCATTGAGTAAGAGGATATCATTATAAACATGGGATTTAGGGTATCTCTGCAAACAAAACGTTAGATAACTATAATATTTACAACAATCACTAATATAAACAAAAAAAACACATATTTACAGAGGATGTTTCAATCTTACACAAACTCTATGCAATTTACACGAATTTTATGAGGGATTTTGATTACTAAACTGTTGTTGTAACTTAAAGAAAACGAATTATATTTACAATGATAAACACTTTCACACGCATAAAACATTCAATCAACTTCATATAATCATGTAGTCACGTGATTTCAACTTAAACAATCTAAATTGTTCAAACACATAACTAAAACACGTTTTTTATTGAACTAATTTCAATTTACCCCTATCAACTTTAGGTCGATCATCATGTTAGTCATTCTTCTTTCAATTTCATCAAAGACACCCCTCGACTCCCAATTTTCATCAGCCGTGTCTAAACCTCGGTTCTCCATCCAATTCCTCCGTCAAGTGATGACGTGGTATCTAGAATAAATAGTTTTCAAATTTTCTGTCACCTAATTTCATGTCACTCTCTTTGTTACCCACATATAAACTTATGAGCTCTCGTAAGCTATAGCTGCTAGGCGATGTGCCAACTAATTGTATTCCCAAGGTGCGAACTTCAGGTCTATCTGAGGACAAGAGATTAACTCATGTCGAATAGTTTGTAGAATATGATTTATAAATTATCAAAAGCTTTGATCTTAAAAACCTTACACTTGAGTTCTTTGGTATACTTAATTTTTTTTTCCTTTTTAATTATTTTTTTAGAGTATCAATGACGGTACCCTTAAAGGCTTTTTGAGCTCATATATTAATCCACATTAAGAGGTCATGCCAGAACGCTTCTTGTTCCTAGCCATCAAGAATAAATGGGCATTTAACTCCAATTAGCATCGGCAGGATTTGAACCCGGGTATGAGGGTTCCACACTAAAGCTCTTATTAACTCGACCTGCTGTGGTTAATTTCTATATGATATTGTTATGAATTCTCGACAAAGACAATTACCATTTTAAAATACAAAGATTAGATACACATTGTTTTCTTTATACTATTAATATTGTTTTGTGTCCCATTAAACGAAAATTTATTGCTTCGACATAGTAGCGGATCTAGGATCCGGTAATTGTCTAGGCTAATTAATACTACTTTTTTTTTTTTTTTTTTTACTCCGAAAGTCAGTTGTGAGGCATAACTTGTGCTTGAGATGGACAACACACCGATGAATTAGAATGGATAGAATTGGATTAGATTGTTATAAGATTGGATTGGAGAACTCCTTAACTGTTCAATCTTACCATTTGTTTGTTACAGTACATTTGGAATGAGAATATTATACTTGCTTCTTCTTCTATAGTGTAAAGAAAAAACCCTAGAAACTTAGATTTCTCTCGCTCGCCACTGCTATACTTAGCCACCATGGGAGGTAGAGTGGTGAAATGGAGCTAGATATATATCGTCTCTAATTGGCGCCACTTTGGTCATAGCCACAACTCTTCTCCATCGATCTCGCTCTCACCTCCTTCCACACATTGACGTTGAAAGCTTCATTTTGGTGGCCGGAAACAAAGAACACGTATGCAATTGGAGAAGTCGAGAAACTGCCAAGAAGCTAGATTGCTAGATTCGAGGAATTTGTTCCTTTTAGTAATAGCCAAGCTAAGATTATGGTGGTTAGAAGTTGAAGGTTTGTGGTTGATGGCAAATATACATATACGTACCTATACTTGAGACGTTTTCAGTTCAAATTTTGTCTAGGCTTCAGCCTATACAACCTTTTGCATAGATCCGCCCGGGTCCGACATTGTTCATAAGCCCTTTCTCAACTAATAATGAACACACATATAAACAAGAATCTGATCAGAAACACCAAATACTGTTAAATCTCAAAATATATTGCATGTTGTTTTTGCGAGACTTTTGGGTTCATGTGTGATGGTAAACGAAAATCAAGAACCTAGTGCTCAGATTATCTTAGAGATTAACTTTTGAGCATGCATATATAAGGGTTCTAAACGTATAATAAAGTTTGTGTAAGATAAATGGTGAAGGATTGGACCAATTAATTATACAAGAAAAAGCTTTGATTACTACGTACTTAAACATGGAAGTTTCGTTGTTACACTTGTTTTTATTTAATAAGCAACATATGGTTGTCGGAGTAGATACTCATCCGATCCATAGATGATATTCCTTTTGATCTCTACTAGAAACAAAGATATGGAAAATTCTGTATAGAATGCCGTAATTTGCAGCTAGCCAAGCCCCTACCGGTTGCATATGCATGCTTAATTACCAACATCGCTTCAGAACTACTTCCTGGAAAGTGGATTATTTTAAACAAGTAAACCTTAGATGATAGACTCCATGCAGGTACCATAAGATTCAGCTCCTTGAAGTTGTTGCATAGTAGGCAAGGGCAGAACCATGATTCAAAGATAAGAAGGGACCGATTATTTTTTGTGTTTTGGCTCTAAAGAGAGAACATATACAAGTTGTAGTATATGAAAGATCATTTGATAATATAAAGAAATAAGGAATACAAAAGGAAGGAAATGAACATTTCAATTTTGACATAATTAACACGAAATAACACCAACAGAAGGAATTTATTGATAATTTTGGTTAAGTCAAAGAGGGGGGGGGGGGGGGGTGGCGGGGTCTGTTAATGAATTTGAGCTAGAAATTAGCCACCATTAAGGTAAATAATGAAACTTAATAAGATAGTTTAGGAATTCAAGGGGGGGTCTGGACCCTCTCTAGCCTAAACGTACCCCCTTATAGTAGCTGCGTTTGCTTATTGAATCAAACAACATATTGATTTTTAATGATTCAGATGCACCTAGAACCTTGTTAACAAGGCTTGCAAGTAGACCTGTAAATAGACCGGATCTTGATCCGGACCCGCTCCGGATCCGTGATTTTTAAACAGGTTTGGATCAAAAATTAGACCCGTTTATCCGTTAAGGACCCGGATCCGTTAACCCGTTTATTAAACGGATTGGATACGGATCGAGGTTGATCCGATCCGTTAAGGATCCGGATCCGTTTTAAAATAATTAAATAATATTTTTATAAATATAATATCATTGATAAATATTAAATAATATAATAATTATTTAGATAACCTAAACGTCTAAATTGCGTCTAAAATATTATCATTTTATGAAGTTGAAGGTAATTAATGTCTATATTCTTTTTATGCTCTTTGTTAAATACATTAGCGGTCTAGTATTTTGAATATATTAGTTTATTGTCAAGGAGTATTTTGGCCATGTAATTCGACTTTTGATGTAAACCTTTATTTTGTTATAATATTTCATTAGTGTTTTATGAAAATTTATGATAAAATTAAGAAATTATTATTTATAATTTGAAAATATTTATTATTATAAACGGATCGGATTAACGGGTCAGGTATCCGTTAACCCACCAGATCCGGCGGGTAACGGGTCGGATCCGGATCTAAAATTTCTATTACGGATCTGGATCCGGATCTAGGTCGATCTGCTCCAGATCCGGTCCATTTACAGGTCTACTTGCAAGGCCTCGATCATGGCATAGTTAATTAGCTTCATGGAGTGAAGAGATGCGGCCGTGTTGCAACTCCCACCCTTTTGTTTATTTGAAGTCTTTTGAGCTTACCTACTTAAAAGTTGAGCAGCAATATTCTGAACATTTGCAGACAGAACAGTTCTCCATAATTGAGCCACGGTAAGGCATTATGATGCAGATTAATGTAAAGCAATTACCTGTTTTCAAGTTTCCCTAGCTAACCTCACATCTATTTTCTTGATGCCGAAGCTATAGGAAAATTTCCATTATGCAATAAGTTAGAAATAAGTTGAGGCTGTAAGGCTGTTGAGCACTTGAGCTGCACTGATCTAAGTCGAAACATGACAAGGGCAAATTTTCAAGCTGCAATAAAATACTTGCAGCATATAAAATTATAAACAAGCCGCATTGTCTGGGTAAAATAATAGTGAGGGAGGAGATCATTTTAGAATCAAAATTCCAATTCAAAAATAAATAAATAAATAAATAAATAAAAAATAAAAAATAAAAAATCTGACGGCTGTGGGATTTGAACCCACGCCCTTTCGGACCAGAGCCTAAATCTGGCGCCTTAGACCACTCGGCCAAACCGTCTCATTGAAAACAAATCACCTTTGTTTCAATTTGGACGGACTTTTCGTGGAAGGGATAAATAAGATTGATATTAACTAGTAACTACCCGTACGTTTGAAACAACCGGTTAATTTATGCACAACGTATAAGTTTTAGCTAACTGAGAGGAGTGAGAGCACGTTTAAGAGGATCATAATTAATGTTTCTAATTAAGCATGTAATCTTGTTGATTTTAAATTCTTATGTCATACCATTATTCTCTTAAAACTTCTTGAGAGTAGAGAGAACAGCATACATTTACCAAGTAGGTAAACAACAAAAAGTCTTGATAGCAAAATAAAAGTTTACATCTACAACTTCCAAGAAAACCTAACTCAATATAAGGAAGATAAAGTCACATTTGCTATCAATCAACTTCTATTGATAAACGTCGTACATATGAGAACTACGTTAATATCATTGTTGAAACAATGACATCAATCACACAAATAAAAGTAACTAACAGTTATGATATAGTTTTATCTTGTACTATAAAAACTCATCACACGAACCATGTGAATTAAAAGAAAATTAAATACATAACGATATAGAACTATGAAGGGAGATGATGAGATATTAAAGTGATAATTTTATGATTCAACTAATAAAAAAACTTAGCATAAAGACCTAGGACCTAGAGAAAGTGACAAACCGAAATAAAGAAAACACTTGCATCAATTTAATTATGAAATTTCCTGTATAGTGTATACTTTGAAGCTTTTGATACTTGTACTAGCTAGTCGGACGGTAAAACGTAATTTTGCAATCTCAGTGTCAGTAGTCAACGAGGAGAAAGTTACGGTCAAAAGTGAACTTCTGTGTGCTCGTGCAACGACTAGAGGTAGGTGGAGACTGTGCTTGGGGACTGATTAATCAAGCCAGGCTAGACTGGAACCCACAACAACAAAGATCTTTGATTCCTCCGCTTTGGATGGTCATCTCTTAATTCTTTTACGCCTAAACCAAACAGTGCCTTATTGGTAGCTGAGTGACCTGAGTCCACCTACACCCATTTTCATGATTAAGCTAACCTACTTCTGCTAATTCGTGTTCTTTAGTTAATTAAACGTTAATTGTCTATTTTCATTACCAGTCTTTTCAAAAGGGACGTGTATAAACCTTTTGCCTATAGCGGCTGTCCACGCCTCCAAGTGTCATATTCTCTCTCTGGCTTCCACAATTTGACTGCCAGCCGGGAGTCTTAGACGTATATGACCCTGTGGGACTACGTAATTACGATGTTACCTTGTTTTAATATGGTGCCACTTGGGACAGTCAACGTCATTTAACAATGTAACAAAAAGACGCATCAGGATTATAACATTTGTTCTCTTTAATTCTTATGCTATTTTTTGGATCGATCTAATTTACTTTTGAATAACTCAAAACATATTGTTGAACGAATTGTTCTGTCTTGTTATGATTTAAAAGGCAGTTTGGGGATGCTTAGACGGCTCCCCAAACCCCTAGACGCACCCCGACCGTCCTGATTATAGGCTAAGCGACCAAGCAAATCACTCGACGATTTGGCGGGCGCTTGGGCGGATGTAAACGCGATTAGGTGGTCTGGATGCTGGAATAGGCGGTATGGACACTAGATAATGCTCTCATTTACTCTTCTTTACTTATTGAAACTCAAACGCGTTTCTCGAATTGTCGTCGCTAACTCTCGAGCTTAGGGTCAATCTCTCTTATCCACAGACCAGCTACCTCCATTTTCTACTCTTGATTAATATCTTAGTTGAATAGAGAATTGGATTGAGAAAGGAGAGAGAAGAATTTGATTAATCGAAGAGAAATTTTTACGTGCGACGATCGTACCACCTGGCTCATGCGACCAGCCAATCTTGTTCTGACACGTATGCCTTTTTTATTTACAATCAAGCAGATGACAACACTGTCGAAACTGCTCCGTCTACTTACTTCAACAATGACGTCCTCCTCCTTCTTCCAGCCCCCCTCCTCCCTCAAACCCCAAAATCTCATCTCCTCTCCCTCCCCCAAACCCATTTCACCACCGTCAAATGCTCCTCCTCCTCCGCCGCCCCCAAATGCCACAACACCACCCACCCACACCCCCTTCGACTCCTCGAATGACACGTCGTCCTACTCCCTCGATGAGATCGTCTACCGCTCCTAGTGATGAGGCTCCTCGACGTCCAGCACGACAAGGCCGTCCTCAAGAACTACGATGACAACGACGAAGAGGAAGGAAGAAGAAGAACGCTGGTGTGGAAAAAGAGAAGAAAAAAAGACACGTGTTGGAACAAGATTGGCTAGTCGCACGAGTCAGATGGCACGACTGTCGCACGTAAGAATTTCTCCTAATCGAAAAGGTTAATTGAGTTGTACCAAAAAAGAAGAAAAACAAAAAAATTGACAATAATTTTTTTCCTTCTTAACCCGCGCAGTACTTGGTGGAATTCCAAAATTTTAGAACATAAACACAAAAACAGAAAATAAATAAATAAAAGGGTCCAAAGCAAACACAAAAACGACACAATTGGAAGTGGTGGCTGCTGCTCACTCCACGCCCACTTTTACCCTCCCCTCCCTCGCCGATCCGATCCCAACTCCAACCCGCCACCAAGGTTCGTTCTCCTCCCAAATCCCTAGCCCCCCTTTTTCATTATTACGATCTGATTTTCTATTCCCTTTTATCAAGTAAATAACGATATTCCTCATCTAAAATTTCACTTCCTAATCATCTTGTTGTTGTTTCAGTGAGTGTTTTCTGTGACTTTGAGCCCTAGTAGACGAAGATGTTGGGGATTTTAAGGCAAAAACTGGGAGCTGCGAGCTCTTCCGCTACGGTAAAACTCCAAAACCTTGTTATTTCTGTGATTATATGCTATGGTTTTGTGAAGGAGTAGTTTGATTTGATTTGGTTGGATAATTTTTGTGGCGGCTCAGATGCTGGGGCAGTTGCAGAGGATCCGCCCCGCCGTTTCGGCACTGAGAGGCTTCTCTTCTTCTGCGAAAGAGGTATTGGTGTTTTCGATTTGAGTGGCTCATGTGTAGTTGTATAATCTGTATCAGATTCCCAATTTGTTGGACTGCTTGGTCACATAATTTTTTGTTGGAATTGTGCAGCAAATGACAGTGAGGGATGCTTTGAACTCTGCCCTCGATGAGGAAATGTCTGCCGATCCGAAAGTGTTTATTATGGGTGAAGAGGTGAGGAGACAATAGATAGGTTCTGTTTTTGTTGATATGAGGCCTGACCAAATTTTATTTTCGTGATTTTGATTTTTGGCATGTTCTGTCTGCAGGTCGGGGAGTATCAAGGTGCTTACAAGGTTAGAACTAATGGAATTGAATGGATTTGAAGTTTTTTTTTGTTTCGTTTTATTCAAGAATATATGTGAATTAATGAATCAACTCTATCTTCCAATGTATATAGATAACCAAAGGACTTCTGGATAAGTATGGGCCTGACAGGGTTCTCGATACCCCAATCACAGAGGTGATTTTCCTGTTACTTGACACGCCAGTTTGAATTCTCTATTTGTTGCTTATGTTCAGTAAAATTAGTAGAATCATTCTATGTGGGTAGTGTCTGTTTTATTACATTGGTGGCAGTCGCTGATTGGTCTCGTTTAATTTGCAGGCTGGGTTTACTGGAATTGGAGTTGGTGCTGCCTACTATGGTCTGAAACCTGTTATAGAGTTCATGACCTTCAACTTCTCTATGCAGGTTTGAGGATTTATCTTTTGCCTTTCTTAATGCACATCATGATTTGTAGTGATATCTTGTCACTGGATGTTGTTTATTGCCATCTAAAGTACTTACATGGGCTTTGTTCAATTGGAGCATTATCACTGTACCAACTACTGAATCCTTGCATGCTTGTTGTGGTTCTAAAAAAATAGAAGTTCATCAACTTGATTTTCTGACAGATTATGTTGCAACAGTTGTACTAATGATAGGCTAGGCGCCGTAACCTGATGCCTTTTTCAACCTTTAGTAGTCAACATAAGACTATTTGCTTTAGCTGAGACCTGAACATGTTTTCAAAAGGGTACTAGATATCTAGTTCTCACCTTAAGCAACTAGGCATGTCAATTCTTGACTGACAAAAGGAGAGAGGTAGTATAGGGTGAGGAAGTTATTGTTGAAGAATGCGGGATGTTTTGTTCTCAGAGCTGGCTCCACCAAATATAAACGATAATGACTGTTATTAAACACATCTCAGCTATGTGATCTTCAGTCTTAGCTCTTTGAGCCTCTAAATAATTAGGTCCAGGTTACCTTTCTTAAAAGGATTTCTGTATTTTCTCTGGTCATTGATCAAAACCTCACTTCTGGCTTCTGTTGCAGGCAATTGACCATATCATCAATTCTGCTGCAAAATCAAATTACATGTCTGCTGGTCAAATAAATGTGCCAATTGTGTTCAGAGGTCCAAATGGTGCTGCTGCTGGTGTTGGTGCCCAGCACTCTCAAGTAATTGCTCCTCCGGCCCTTTTTATTTAGTTTACCAACTACTTACGTTAATTGGCATTTTTCGTACCATCTAGTTTATTCATGATCTATGCTTAATAACGCAATTTGAGGTGTTACTTTCCGGTGAATGGGGAACGAATATTGACAATAGAATTCTCTTTTATCCAGTGTTATGCAGCATGGTTTGGTGCCGTCCCTGGGTTGAAAGTTTTGGCCCCTTATTCATCTGAAGATGCTCGTGGACTGCTAAAAGCTGCCATTAGGGACCCTGATCCCGTTGTTTTTCTTGAAAATGAGTTGCTGTAAGTAATACACTGCAAGGGTTGTTTTTTTTATCAATGTTTGATTTTTTGTTGATTGTTATAATGTTAAACATTCCGGACTGATGCAAATTTATCTTTCAGATATGGTGAATCATTTCCTATTTCTGCTGAAGTACTTGATTCCAGTTTTTGCCTTCCAATAGGAAAAGCTAAGGTAATTACTATGCTAATGACATGTATTGTAAAGATGATAGTTAATGCAACTATTAATCAATGTTGTTGTGTTTTTATCGTTAATGGTTCCATTCTAATCATAATTTGGTTTTATGCAGATCGAGAGAGAGGGAAAGGATATCACCATTACAGCTTTTTCAAAAATGGTCGGCTATGCTCTACAGGTTTGTTTTCTAATACCTCCATCGACTTCCGTGACAATGTGTTTGTAGTGTGGATGTAAATCATAATTAAGTTAGAGCTGGATTGACATGCCAAACGCATGATTGTGTTAGTTGATAAAGTGGGGGAAGAGTTTGAGGCTTCTTAGTACTAGGGCCTAGTTACCGCCTTGAATAATATCTGCTCCGCTGATTATTGGAATGTCGAATGAAACTATGTTTGGTATATTTTGAGTTATTAGATTTCCTCATATCAATGTTCAAAATTGTTTTATTGTTTTGCCTGCATGCTTCACATCCCTATAAGTCTGTTGCCCTTAATCTGTGAATCTATGGTAATTTATACTTTTGTCAATCCTTTCCTTATAGTTTACATTTCCATCTCCATACGAGATATTTCTCTAGCCACTTCTTTTCTATGATCTCTATCCCTCCAATCCTCCCTCCCCTTATAGATGACCATTTCCTTTATCACCCCTTATAATTGTTAATTTATTCTATTTCTTGGTCTTCAGGCTGCTGAGATTCTTGCTAAAGAAGGAATTAGTGCCGAGGTAAATCTTTATATTTGTAACAACAAATTCCTGTGGTTTACCCTTTGTAGTAGAATTCGTGTTGACTATCTGCAGTGTCACAGGTCATAAACTTGCGGTCAATTCGTCCTCTGGACAGGGCTACCATCAACGCTTCAGTTAGGAAAACCAACAGACTTTTAACAGTTGAAGAAGGATTTCCTCAGCATGGTGTTGGTGCTGAAATCTGGTTCGTCCCTTTACATTTTCTCTAACATATGTTCACTGTTGAGTGATTTGTATGAATTTTGTATGCTTATTCTATTGTGTACTTAAACAGTGCATCCGTTGTTGAGGAGAGCTTTGGTTATCTTGATGCGCCTGTCGAGAGGATTGCAGGGGCTGATGTTCCCATGCCTTATGCAGCCAATTTGGAGAGATTGGCTGTTCCTCAGGTGAGTTCAATTCTGATCTTTATGAATTGGTATATATTGACTATGCCGAATATCTGAACTGCCATCGAATAAGGTTGTACTGCCTTCGATGTTGGTTCAATGGGCACAATAGGTTGTTCATCACTGGATTTCTCCCCACCAATTTGGTTATTGTCTGCAGTTGGTTAATTTGCCACTAATGGCTCTTGGTAAATTGGTTTTACAGGTTGAAGATATTGTTCGAGCTGCAAAGAGAGCGTGCTACAGAGCTGTGCCATTGGCTGCAAATGCTTAGTTTTACCCTTTAAATGCAGAAACTTCTCTGGAATGAGGTTAGATTTATGGTTTGTATTTATTTGCACCACAGAATTTAGGTTGTGTTATCATATCATCAGTCATGAGTTCAGAATTTTCTTATTTATTGATTTTCGTTCTGCCTAGGAGTTACAGAGACTGTACATTATTTCTCTTCTCATCCTGTGTGGGGAGAAACTGCTTGTCAAATAACTGGGAGATCCATCCTGCGCGAGGAACTGCTCGGTCAAATAACTCGGAGGACATTGACAAGAGCGAGGACATTTTTTGACTCTATTTTGTTTTTCTTTGTGGCTGTCAACATTGAAACCTGTTGGGTTTATGGAAGCCATTTTATGGGTTATCTACTTGGAACCACAAATTTTATTCCACAAAGGTTTATGGTGGTGCTTCATTGTTTATTTCATGATGATTTTTGTCCACTTGGGTGTCTTTTGTTTTACCATGCTGATTGATATGAACTCTCAAGAAACTTATGGTTGAAACAAGAGATAAAAAGATGAGAAAACAAGATAACACTGAAGTTAATGGCAAATGTCTATGAAATCAAGTTATTGTTGCTGATCTTCGATGACATGTGTGAACATTTTCCAGTTTTATGATTCTTTCAGATTTAAAGAGAATTCCGTCCCTTGTGCAAATATCTGATGCTGTCTGTGCTATAAACTTATGTAGTAAGGTTTGTGTCTGTTACTGTTGTGACTTGTGCTGCGTAACTGAAATACTCTGATAAGATTTGAAGCTTGAACCGTCTGCTAGAGGCTCATAGTTTCTGTACTGCCTGAAACTTGCTTGTGTGTTTTAGGTCAATGCCTGAGCCCTGAGAGATGGAGCTGCTGAATAGAACTATATACAGCTCTAATTTTGTTTCTTTATTAGTAAGTGGAAACCTGGTAGGTAGTATCCTGCTCTGGGGACCAAATATCTAACCGGTATTGGAATATTGCGGGGAGTAGTTCCCCTATGCGCTGGACAACCCAGATGACCAATTCTTGTATATTGATCATTCCAACTACCGCCTTTACGCAATTAGAAAGCTTTTTCAACTTTTGCATTACCATTTTTGGGTGCAGTTTGGTTTTCATTATCCATGATAATACATACTGACTTCAAATCATTACGATTGAAGTTGATCTCTTCCTTTGGTCAGAAGGTTCCTTCACCTTCTTCCACCTAATCTTCGGCCGCGAAACTGATCTGAAAATTTGAGGCCAGATTATCAGAAAGGAGATCCAGAGATGTGAATTTCGGTTTACTATTAGCGATCTTGTGTTACAATGATTAAAGTACAAAATGTAGTCTCTTGGACCCAAGAAAAGAACAAGGTTATAATCGTAGAGTGAGAATGTAATCATGGAGCCAAAAGCTTTTATTGCAGCTCACAAATCATCAGTAACAATGCAAGTGGACAACAATTATTTGAAATTAAGATGTCATTATGTATGTGATCAAAATCAAATACATCCATGCCACAATGAAAGCTTCCTACTTTATCTTTATGTTTTCTAAAGATTTAAGGTTGTGCTTGTTACGATTTCATCGAATTAGATACGATGAAAGATTATCATATATTGGTTATCTTTGTCACTCACAAACTCTAATATTTTTTACACAAACGAAAACGAATGACTTTTGCATATGATATTTAAAAAGATTGGAATATGCCCATACTCATCAAGCAGTAGACTTTGGAGACCGATTGTCAAGCTTCTAGGAAAATATAATAGAAAGAGACTTGGGCCTTAAGAAACGCGCATTATTGACCTAGAGAAGAAGAAGATCAATCTCTCTTTCCGATTCCTTTTTACTTTTACCATCCCTCTGCTTTTTACCTAAGCTTTGACGCCGCTATTTCGGAAAGTGGAAAGTGGAAAGTGGAAACATTCAAATAACCGTAAGCACTGCCGAACTTCACACTTTTAAAACACGCGGTAAAATAAAAATTGGCAAGTCTCTACGCAGTGAAAAAAATAAGCTTTCTCAGTCAACGAGACTTTTTCCCTCTTTAACAGCAAACATCTGTTTAATATTTAGAAATCTATTAAAAAAAAAGCTAATAATTTGACCGGTTTGTGTTGGATTGGCAAAAGAAAAGAAACTAAATCCATGATATTTGATAATAATAATAGTTGTATGATTAATCATGATAGTTAATCAGGTCAGCAATTACATAAGCTTGGAATGACAGAGAAATGCAGAAAGTGTGTCCTTCATTTCATATTAATCTTCTTCTTCTTCTTTAGCATTCTTCTTCTTCTTCATTACCATTAGATTATTGATTTTGGATTCACAGAGAACGAGAGAGACGCAGAGCTCTTCAGCCTCTAGGTATACTCTTCTTTCTTCTTCGTCTTCTTCGTTTCTTCTTCTAGCTCCTTCGTCTCTGTTGAATCGGAGAACAATGAAGACCTCTCTCAGAAAGTTGCGAGGTCTCGCACTTCCCAAGCACGAAGCTAAGGACCACCGGATCGCTCTTCAGCCGCTGGCTCAATTGGACGAGCTCGCTCAGGCTTCTCAGGTACACCGCGTCTCTCTCTCTTCTCTTTCATTTGCTTGGAAAAAGCTGAAGAACTCTATGAATTGCTCGTTTTGCGAACGCGATCGGTTTAATCTAGTTTGAATTTGATTTTCACTGTGCGGAGGTGTGGAGATTAGAATCGTAAGGGTTTTGATAACGGCGGAGTCTGTTGGTGAGGTCCTCCTGGATCTTGACCTTGACCTTGTTGGAGATTACTAGCTGAAAATTGTGGCTGAATCGCCAAATTGAGATTTTCTGTGGAGAATTTTGTCAATATCAGTGTTGCTGGTGCTTGTTTTCGAATGCTAAAGCAGTTGATGCTTTATGTGTGATGAATTTGATGCTTGTTATTGCAGGACATGCAAGATATGAGGGACTGCTATGATAGCTTACTTTCGGCAGCTGCAGCGACAGCAAATAGCGCTTACGGTATTGTTTTTCAGCTGTTTCCCTTTTATTTTAGAAGAACCTTTTTGTATTGCAGTTTGTTGGAATGTCTTGTACTCTTGTGGTGTGTACTATTGAACAAGTAACCTTATGGTTTCAATCATTAGAGCTCAGTAGATTTGCTTACGTCTATAATGCACATCACTTGGGCTTGCATATGAAATGAATAGTGTTGTTAGCTTAAGTTGTTAAATAACTGGCTGGCATGGTATCTTATTCTTGAAATTGAGTTTTTTGAAAGTGATTCTTAGCATAGTAATTTGAAGATGATTCTTGTCTCTTGAGAATTTTGCTGCGATTTGTTTGCTTTGATGTAGAACCTTACACATTGCAACTTTCTTTTTCTAGAATTTTCGGAGTCATTGCGGGAAATGGGTGCTTGTCTTCTTCAGAAAACTGCATTGAATGACGATGAAGATGGTGGTAAATGATCCAAACTCTATTAAGCTTCTATTTCTAGTTAACTTGAAGTAAGAGGTAATGTATTGGTTAAACATGCTTCACTTAGGACAAGTCTGTCACCTTGGTGTCATAGGCAACATAAGAAATTATGGCATTGTCTTGAAATCACGCTCTTGGTAATTTGTTATTCTTCAAATTTCATTAGAAACATATTTGGCATGGAAATTCAAGGATTTTAGCTGTTTGGATCTGTCTTGGAGTCAAAGTGATAGCTGTTTCTTTTCTTCGTTTATTTTTATTGTTTATGCCTCCCTTAAAAGAATTTTTTATTGGCATTCTCTAATCTCAGATACTTTCACTTTTATTACACGCTAATTTTTCAAGTAGGCTTGGTTGTTTACATTTTATGTCAATACCACATTATATATTTTCTTTCATTATGCATCCAGTATTCAACCCGGCCAGTTTACCATGTTTTCTTGAAGTATTGGAGCAGTATAAATATTTTTTTTTAGTCAATCTCCATTTTTCTTTCCTTATTTCTCTCTTTCAACTAAAACAAAGTAACTATACATGTCTAAATGCTTGTGTATGTATTTATATTATGGTAGTAGATTCATGCTGGTTCTCTGTATCTAACATATTTCACTTGAATTTGATTTATCAAGATTGGGAAAAACTAATCCACCCCAACCTAAATTTCTTGCAGGTAAAGTTCTGTTGATGCTAGGGAAATTGCAGTATGAACTCCACAAACTTGTTGATAGCTATGTGAGGTTTTGTTGTTATATACTGAGCAGTTATGAAAACTCTCATTGAGTTTCTTCTACTAATAATTTTTAACTTGTTGCAGCGCTCTCATATATTCCAAACTATTGCAGTTCCATCAGAATCTCTTCTCAATGAACTTCAAACAGTTGAGGTGTGTCTTGTCCTAGGCTGGGGTTTGTATTGTGTCTTCTTTTCTGTAAATAGTTTGTCCAAGTAATTATTTTGTTGTTTAGAATGTGAATATCTTTCTCAAATGCTTCAATTTGCATCAGAAGACCTTATAGATTGGCTTTATTGCAATATACACACACCTCATTTGTCTATGTAAAGTTACTGACGTGTGTCCTTTGATGTTGATACAGGAGATGAAGATCCAGTGTGATGAGAAAAGGTATCACATACATTATACCCCTTAAAATATACACTTTCTATGTCTTCATTTAGATGAATGTCTTCTAATATGGTGCATTAAGTGCAGAGACGTATATGAGTATATGCTAAAAAGACAGAAAGAAAAAGGGAGGTTAAGAGGTGGAAAAGGAGAGACCTTTTCGGTGCAGCAAATACAACTTGCTCGTGATGAATATGATGAGGAGGCAACTTTATTTGTTTTCCGGTTGAAATCTCTTAAGCAAGGACAATCGCGTAGTTTGCTCACACAGGCAGCTCGGCATCATGCTGCTCAGGTTTGTGTTTCCTTTTCCTTCCCTTTTTTTTTTTCTTTGTTTCGCATTTTTATCAAAGGGTTCTTATTCTATATTTGTGCTTAAGCAGTTATGCTTCTTCAAGAAGGCACTTAGTTCTGTTGAAGCAGCAGAACCCCATGTTAAATTGGTAACTGAACAGCAGCATATTGATTACAAGTTCAATGGGCTAGATGATGAAGGGGACGGTGACAACGATGATGATGATAATGATGACGATGATTCCTCTTTTGTGAATGATGACGGAGAATTAAGCTTTGACTATGGAAATAATGAGCGAGAGCCAGATGTTTCTACAACACGAAGCTCAATGGAGGTCTTACATTCTTACTACAGTTTATTCTGCTTTTATTAAAATGTGTTGTTCCCTTGCTATGCATCTGATTACATATAAAAAATATAGTTTGGAGAACCATGTACTTTTGCACATGATCCATTACCAATTCATCCACGTATCTGTGCAGCGTGAAGAGAAGATAACTTCAAAACAGTTAAGGCTAAAAGACGGGAAAGAAAGGTTAATTGACTATATATGAAACGTGTTTTAAGTAAAGATGTGCATGTATTAACTTAAAATTGTATAATATTTTGCGCGACACAGTAGTTTGGACCTGAACTAAACTAGAAATATTCATTCCTGTGGCTACTGTTTTGTATCTTAGCTATTTCCTACTTTTGATTTTCTGAAACATTTTGACATATACATTTTCTCGGTCTGATTGAGATTTAACGATAATGCAGTTGGATCAGGTCGACATCACCTTTCCCAAGATATCCAGTGTGGAAGCTTTGAAGGTAAACATCCACTTTTTCATAAATCGATACCAGTATAATTCACTTGATATTCATATCTTTGTAATGCATTATAGTTCGCAGTTGGATACATATATCAAAATATTGTGATTTGAGTCCATTTTAAATAGATTGCAAGAGAAGAAGGTAGCCTGAAGTGGTATTGCACAGTTAATTACATTAGATGTTAGACACTGCTACATATAAGATCAGTATCAAAATGTAGTCTTCTAATACTAATTTAAATCTTAACTGATTACTCTTGCATCTTGTACCTATACATGTGTAGGCTAATACTTAAATATAGACATACTCATTCTGTCCTAGAACCTTAAGACTTCTTTATTCTTAATTCCTGCACTTGTTTTTATAAACTTCCTCTTGAAGATGTCCTAGTTTCTAATATGTTGTTGCTGTTTTTCTCATGCTTATCATTTGTCTATTTGCAGGACAGACTTCGCAGAAATTCATTTTCGTTTAAGGGCAGGGCATTCAGCCAATCCGCCCCGCTCTTTCCTGAAAATAAGTTGGACCAAACTGAAAAAATGAGACATTTGCAGCCATCATTATCGCGGAAGTTCCACTCGTATGTACTACCCACACCTGTTGATACAAACCATTCAGTTTCTACTGGACCTGGTAATACAGTTCCCGAAACTGTACAGACAAGGTTAAGTGGCCGGCAGAATTTGTGGCATTCATCGCCCTTGGAACCAAATAATGAAAAGATCATGGGAGATAAGAAACCTGCTGGACCAACAGTAATAAATGCACAGTCAGTCCTCAGAGAAAGCAACAATAATATTGCATCCCATCGATTACCCCCTCCTCTTGCAGGTCGTATGTTGTCTACAGGGCTGGATCCCCTGGCTGCTTTTGATTCTAAGAAGTTAAAAAGACTGGCGTTTTCTGGTCCTCTAACAAGTAAGCATTCGTCTTCCAAGCCTGTATCAGTTGGATCTCACCAAATGTTTTCTGGACCTCTGTTGAGAAATCCAATACCTCAACCTCCATCAGTATCACCACCTAAAGTATCTCCAAATGCATCTCCTACTTTTATGTCCTCGCCTAAAATAAGTGAGCTTCATGAGCTTCCTAGGCCTCCTGTTGGCTTGACCTCCAAGTCTGCAAGACCTCTAGTTGGCCATTCAGCCCCCTTGGCACCCAGAGCACAAATGCAATCTACTTCAAGTAAACCACCGTTGTCACCTACAGCTTCTCCTCTGCCAACACCTCCTCAGATCATCCCCCGTAGTTTCTCTATACCTTCAAGGAGTCCTAGAGTGACAGAGTTGCATGTATCTAAATCACACGAGGTCTTTCCTGTTCCTGAAAAGTCTGAAGACGTTGCTTCACCTCCTTTGAGTCCAATAGCCTTATCTAACTCACCTAAGAAATCATAAGACCAGCTCTGAGATTGTTGTCCGGGCTGTTCAAGTTAGAGGTAATACGACCATTTATACTGTTTCATTTCAGTAAAGCATGATTTATGAAGCTGTGTAGTAATAGTACTTTATGCTTTTCATTACTAGAGAACTCCTAAGGACTAATATATTTATCAATTGGATTAGAGACAAAGCTTCAAGGTAGTTAAGTTGGTAAATTTTTATTATCAACATGTGTTGTTTTTGTTGGCTTGACCGCTTGAGAGAGGACATGAATGCAACATGTACTTTTAATGGCTGAAGCGTATAAATGCTGTATCTTGCTCCTTTTTCTTTTCATTCCGCGTTTGAGACCTGGTATGTTCTTGTTTCTAAGTGGCTATATATTTGTTTGAATGCAGGTGCAGATTGATTAATTTCATTTTTGGCGATATTTTGTTTCTAACTTGGCAACAAAATGTTGTGGTGGAAAAAGAGTGTTCTCATCCGCTCCCAGAGGTGCACATTTGTAAATATACCTTTTGTCCATGACAGTTCTCGAATTTATTTTGGTTGTCAATTTTACTAGCAAGGTCTTTCATACAACGGCATGTGGCTTTAAATCGTATAAATACTAGCGCCATTTCTTCCATCAATCTCAGCAGTTTTGCAGTTTCTTTCCCACATATATTGATAGTTAGCACTCATTGTTTAGAATGGCCATAGTAATATTGAAAATGCGTAAGAAATGGCTGGTAAGTAACTTGTGCAAGTGCTCAGCAATCAACCATAAGAATTAAAATCCAATTTGGGAGGTAAAATTCTGTTTTGAGGGAATCATGAGGCTGACTTATAAGACTGCTTTCTCTAAGAGTCCTCATCTCGACGGTGCACTATTGCTTTGCTCTGTGTTTATTCCTTGTATATCTATCTATATGGTCTGAAAATAAGCAGCTTATCCATGCTTGCCTGAATCTGACTTTCACAAACAAGTGCATATTCTCCAGGAGTTAGTATTAGACGGTGATTGAGAAGGCACCCCTACATGGAAATGCCAAGTTTTCTATGCTTAAGTTGATGCCAAGGCTTCCTTGATGTACAAACTTGTAGGGCTTGTAATGAAACACATTGTTTAGAAGCTTCCCAAAAACAAAAGGATTACATTTAAATATATTTGGGATATTTGATTATGAAGGTGGAATTGGCAACCACTCTTTTGCTTCTGGTAGTGAGTGGTACACATCATTTGCAGTTTCCTGTAGTATCATATCTGACAAATCCCATCAGCTCTGGTCCTTCCAATCTTGGGTTATTCTTGAAACTACATCCAGACAAACAAGTACATACACAATCCACTGAGAATCCAAACCTAACAATGACATAAAACAAACTTCTGCATTTGTATGGTAGTTGATTACCTTTCTTCTGAGAACTTGGAGAAGGAGCCTGAGGTTGGGAAAGTACCACATAAATCATTGTCCGATACATCACTGCACAAGTTTTCAATGTAACCTAATGAGCAACTAATGGTTAGTGAACAAGTCATTCGTAAATTGCACAGAGAAAGGCTTACAAGATCTTGAGGCTTCCGAGTTTGGTAAGCTTCCTCGGAATTGTTCCGGTCAGTCTGTTGCCGTTTAGTCGCCTGCATTGAACATCATGTGAGCTCATTTCTGTTCCAGTAGCTATATGCATCAAAATGTTTATGGCACTTCCGTTTTGGTTAAATTATATTTTCGAAAGTAGCCGGAAAAGATAATTCGACGGAGTTTGGCGCAGGTTACAAAGATTTGAAGTTTAAACATTCGAAAACAGTGCAAACACATAGCAAAATTGACATTTGACCAGAAACAGTAACCAAAAAAGATTCCCACCCAAATTATAGTCACGCATTTGAAAGAGATTGCTTACAAGAAGTTAAGATTGGAGAGGTTAGAAAGTGAGGAAGGGATAGACCCAGTGAAGTTGTTGTGGTAGAGATCCAAGCTCACAAGGCTCTTCAATCCTCCCAGTTCCTTTGGTATAGAACCAGTCAAGTTGTTCATGTACAATTCCCTACAAACAGCGACACAACAACAACCAATTTCTCTATCAGTATCATTATCAATGCTGGCCGAATTTAATTCCGGAATTCATGATCCGACGGCGACGGACTCTCAGGTTGGTGAGGTAGGTCAGATCAATTAAAACCTTCAACAGGTTTCGAATACATAAACAGAAAATAATGAAACTGTTAAGACTCACAGATACTGAAGCCGTTCCAGCTTGCCCAGTTCAGGCACTAGACTGCCGACCAGGTTTGCATTTCCAAGGTCTCTGATAAGAGAAAGCAGACGAGTCATTATTGTACTGCTCGCTCGTTTTACCCATAGAAATAGAAAAAATAAGGATATAGAGCTTGAAAATGGTTAAAGTGAAGTAATTACAGTCGAGTGACTCGGTTATCGCCGTCGCAGGTGACATGAAACCAAGTACAGGGATCAACCAGGGTCGGATCCCAGCTCTGGAGGACATTGTTGGAGTCCTTGACAGCTCTTCTCAAGGCAAAGAGAGCATCCCCTGTTTCATTTCATGAATAAGAACACAATGAAGAAAGTGAATGGCTTTGATGAACTGAGTTTGTTGCAGGTTTACCTTCTAAGTTTGCAGTTGTGGGTGTCAATGGCCAAGAGAGAAGGAGGGCGGTGGTGAGAAGATGAAGCAGAGCCCACAACGCCATTTGCAGAAGAGTGAAAAGCTTTGATCTGATCGAGTTGGGGTCGTTGAAACTTAAAAGCTGGAGTAGTTGGACCTTAAAGATTCAGAGAGACAAGAGGGAGTGAGTTTGAAAGAGAAAGGGAGAGAGAAAATTGGCAATTGCTAGTTTGCTACAAAGCAAGGAAGCAAGGAATCAAATTAATTTATAGAGCCCATAAAATAGAGAAACGAGTGCGCTGTTTGTGCAGCACAAAAAGTAACGTCTTTTTGTATGGCAGGAAGTCATTGTATGAAATGGGAGATAATTTTATTTTACATTGTAATATGTTATTTAGTTATAAATAAATATAAGAAATGAGACAAAAAATGAGATATGACTCTAAATTAACTCGTTCATATATTTTGAATTTAATTACCTAATTAGGGGAGGAGATTCTATTTCTATTTTTCACCTTTAAAGATAAATTACAGAAATTAACCACCTAAAAAGCTATATTTCCTTAAATATAACACATATGCAATTCTTGATCCAAGTAGTTGAGGTAAGGGCATTATGCCCTAAACTCGGAATCGCTTCTATAACAAAGCTGGCTGCACGAACTTGGTTGTAATTTATCTGTTCAGAGTTAGACGCAAATCTTTGAATGTCTTTGATAAGAGATCGAATTCTCCAGGAGGGCACATATTTGATTGATCACGTCTATGATTAACTTGGAATTACCTTCAACGCAAATTTTATGACAATTGTTGCAAAGAAAATGGTAGATGCCATTACGAACTTAACGTCTATGATTGATCAGGTTTTATACAAATATTAATTCTCAACAACTAATGATTTCTGTATCTATAATTTAAAGTACTTTTGTGACGTTAGATTATCAGCTCT
Organism: Fragaria vesca subsp. vesca; assembly: GCF_000184155.1. NCBI lineage: Eukaryota > Viridiplantae > Streptophyta > Magnoliopsida > Rosales > Rosaceae > Fragaria > Fragaria vesca. The sequence continues at coordinate 1,603,164 of NW_004443448.1, forward strand.
CATATGGTTTTTCAAGTTAAGCAATATCACCCAACAAAAATCGAGAACCAAAAGAAATTCACCCAACAAAAAAGTTCTTTGTTTTTGTATTGTTTTTCTTTTCTGATGCAATAACATCTGACAAAAATAATGGAAAGACTAGACTACACAAGAGAGTAGAGGTTTGCGTGCATGCCAGCACTTCTTGATAACAGAGAGGAAAATCCAGACATATCATTTGTACTGTGTCGGAGCCAAAACTATACTTCTTTCTATAAACTATTACCTGCACAGAAATCATTATCAGTGACCAATTGTGTGTATCATCTTGTATTTGTTTTAACCCGGCCTAAATTTGATTATCTTTTCCTTCTGTATTCCTCGCAGGTTAAAGGAGCATATACATATATATATAGAGATGTAGATATGGACAATTATGCAGAGCAATGAGAGCATATATATGGGGAATAATGCTGCTTCTGCAACTTGGAATCTGTAGTGGTCGGGACTCTATCTCTAAACCCTGGTCTGCTCGCTTTGTTTGTATATATGCAAATCTCTTTGATCTCTTTTCCTGGATTAGTTTGGATTATATATACAAAATGCTTTGATGATACCCAGATTCGTATTCAGAGGCTTACTTTCAAAGGGAACAGGGTTCCAACCTTTCGAATGTCAACCAGATTGCACCATCTAAATTTTCTTGGCTTCCATTCGTTTCCAAGTATATGTAGTTTGTTGGAGAATATGTCTAAAGGTTCATAGCATTTCATCATTGGATTACAAACGACGTAGAACAATTTGTTTTGGATGTTAATATGAGGACCTGGAGGTCCACTCCCCCACTAACAAAGTGAGAATTAGAGACTGGTGATCCTAGTAGGCATGCATGTGAGACTCGTCTTTTTAGGGTTTAATGTGATCATATATTTTGGGTCCATATCTAACTTCAAATGTTTGGGTGGCCTGAGCGTTGTGTACCTGTCTGCAGACGGAGGCGATCAGCTGGACGAAGAAGTGTCTGTGAGAACAAGATGGAACGCAGCGTTAACCTAGGTGACGTGTGGGCGTCACGACGGACCATACAAGATGCTCGCTCCTGTCTAATATTATTTGGTTTTTAAGAAAAAGAAAACTAAAAGAAGCATTCTCTTGTAGTTGTAATATCGTACGTTATTCTATTTTTAAGTCAGCTTAAAGCATTTCAGATGAACATTTTACATACTTAAATACGAACAACATGTATTCTATGTCCTTAAAGCAGTCTTTGTTTAGAACCTTAATCTAGATGTTGATCCCATCATGTGAATGTGTCACTTAGGCACATAGCTATTGTGTTCCACTATCAAATATTGATAGATGAGTGGAGTAGTGGTAGAGAGTTCGAGTCACCCAAAAAGACCTTGGTATCTAAATAGATTTAGGTAGATTAGGTATTAGACATTACATAATTTCACTATTTCATCATCATAGGGTGGGATGGATTGTCACCTCCATATATCAACCTTCTTAAAAGAAGTGACATGACCAACAAAGCCAAAGCTGCAAAGCGAGAGAGCACTAATAATTCATCTACTTCTATTATATATCTGCTCCCACTTCTTTTTGAGAGTTCATGATAGAATTCGAGAAAGGTGGTGGAACAAGTACTTGTACAAACTAGAAAGCAAACCACATATTCATCATCAAAATAGAGAACAGAAAAAGCTCTCTCTGGTATTGATTGTATAATCACAAACCCGCGAGTTTCCATTTGCTTTGCTCCAATATTTCCAGTCAACTGTTGACCATTGAACCCAGATCTATCTAAATGAGCGCCTTTGATTGCTTCATTCAAAACTTCAAATCACTACTCCTTTACTTTAAGGGACACACAGCAACAACATCGTTCTACGAATTATCTCCAGCACATGTTAATGATGCATGTTATCTTATAGCATATAAAGTCGTTTTTGTAAGGGCCAAATATATATTTGCTAGATACATTTCATCAACTTAGCTTTTCTAGCATTTGTTATATTTGTACAATAGTCGATTGTGATGCTTAAACCCCATGTATATTATAATGGGTAGTACTAGAGGATCTTAATAAAACTTAAGATTTATGACATTAATCCTATGTTGCATGTCATGTCATGTCACGTCACATAGACACATCATGAATTTAATAAATCATGTCATTTTATTCAAAAGTAAAAATACAATTTTAACCTTAATAATTAATGGATACTACATACTAATATGGAATATTTTCTTACCTTTTTAATATGGATGCATATATACTAAATTTAGTTAATTTATTAATGATAATGACCAAGTTAATAATCATACCGAATTAGGCTTTTATACCATAAATCAATTTCGTAAATTTCTTAAATTCGTTCTATCTTTGGGATATCTATATACAAGCTATATTATGTATCGAATTTTTTAAATAAAATAAAAAATAGGTAAATCTCTATCGAATTTCTTTTGGATGATTACATATATACAGTTCCCTTCTAAAACGGTGTCCTGCTTTGAAATTAAAGTGTGGACCTCCTTATTTCGCTCACTTTCAGGTCGCATTTGCACATCTTAACCGTACAATGTCTAGAACATAATGTGTAGATCATTTCTGCAAAGTTTCATCCAATTTGAAGATCATTTGAGCTTCCGTAATCGTGAGTTACACGAACGGTTCTGTTTGGACAGCTTTTGTTCTTTTGATTTATTTAATCTAATTAGGTACCCAAATGATCTTCAAATTAGATGAAAGTGTGCAGGAATGATCTACACACTATGTTCTATACATTGTATGGTTGAGATGTGGAAATGCTTATTGAAAGTGAGCGAAATAAGGAGA
>NW_004443448.1:1606370-1680437 GCF_000184155.1 Fragaria vesca subsp. vesca
AAAAAAAAAAATTCCTGGACTAAATTGTTTTTTCTTAGACAAATTATATATATATGTATATATATTTCATAAGAATTCGTGTTTTTGAACAAATATATTCTCATCAAAATATATGTATTTTCACACTATATGTTACGTTTAATTTAAGCATGATAGTGATGAAAAGAAAAGATAAAGAAAATGCTACAAATATATATTTTTAATTATAAAAGAAAGACAAATCAATTTTTTTCTCTTAATAAAAAGACAAAATAATCAAGAGTCATTGGATTTAGAAGGATAAGATTGTATTTTTGCTTAAGAATGACATGACATAATCTTTTTAATTGGTGATGTGTCTGGGTGACATAGTATGCCACCTAAAATTAAGGTTATAAATCTTAGACCTTATTAAGGCCAAGAATTATTTTCTTATTACAATAAACATGAAAAGAACGTTCGAAGATAATAACCATAGTCTCTACAAAAATTATGTATTGTGACATGCATTAGTTAAGTAGCAAAGAGTGTTTTTCTGACTTAAGACATGAAATGAGAAAATAAAGACAAAACCGACACCATGCGCTTACAAGTTACAACATCCATTTGAAATTTACTTTTGCAAAACATGGGAAGTTCAGCCAAGGATATTGGAGCTGAGATCAGTCGAAAGAAAACATGCACTAAGATTTGAGGGTGGGCACATGATCATGATTAATAATGATAGAAAAGGAAGGCATTGCAGAAAGGAAGAACAATTAACTGATTAAGGGTCAAAAAGGATCTTTATAGATTGAATATTATTTGTACATGTTATTGTTGATGATGATGATCAAGGAAAGACAAGCAATTAGCTTCCCGCTGCTTAATTTTGACCATTTTTCCCTACTCAAGTCTGATATTGTCGAAAGTATGTCTGTGTGTACATGTATGGTATATCATACACTGTCTTTATGTATATACGCTTATTGATATGTAGAAAAATGAATTCAAGTTTCCCGGGATTTAGAAGTCCCAGTTTTGTTTCATAGAACTGGTATACAATATCATCTTCTAGTTCTTCTGGCTTAGTTCTGAGCTTTTGGATCTTGTATGATTTTTGTAACTGCAAAACCTTTAACAAATGGAAAATAGGCTAGTAAGTAAGCAGCTAATTATCAGAAATAGCTTTCGAATCTAGCATATGAATCGATGCGCAGAAAATGTTATAGTAGAGACGGTATGGTTTTTCGAGTACTATAATTAGTTTGAATACCTGTTGAGTTGGTGCTGTGTACGGTCCCTGCCAACAGATTGTTTGAGACATCCCTACATTACAATTTGCACATAACTCTTTATCAGATAATGAAGGTTAATGCATGCAACATATGAGGAAATGCGAGGAAATGAAAAGTGCTCAATTGGAACCGAGTGTACTCACAATACGGTCAAGTTGCCAAAACGAACAAGTTCAATGACCTCTAATGGTAAAGCACCGGTTAGACTGTTCTTGTTTAATTTCCTGGAAAAGTTAAGCTTGATGGTTAGGAAAACTGATCTGTCTGATCAACTGATATAAACGATTCAAAGAGTAATGCAACATAGAATCCGCAAATTTTGTATAGGGTAACCCACAGAATTTGTAAACTAGTCAAATTGCCAAGAGATGAAGGAATAGCCCCAGTTAGATTATTGTGAAAGACCCTCCTGCAAGTAGAAGAATAACGTACAGTTAATTATTCGGAAACAAAAAATATACATAAGCAAAGCCGAACTTGAAATGAAGAGAAGGCATATATGTACTTACAAATATCTTAATGAATTCAAGTGACCTAAGGTCTCTGGAATTGGTCCCGAGAGTTGGTTCCGGTACAAGTCCAAGCTGACTAGTTCTTTTAAGTGACCAAGTTCCGATGGAATAGATCCATAAAATTTGTTCTGGTATAACTCCCTGCAGTGCCAATGGTTAACTAACATGCGCATCTTAAATTCACATCTTTGAAGTTTCAGAAGATAAGCAGAAAACGAAGACGATCTTACAAGTATTGGAGGTTGGTTAAGTTTGCAAGCGCAGGGATAATAGGTCCTGATAGTCCAGCATTGCCAAGGTCCCTTCATATTTACACATATATAGACAATTTCCACTTTTAAATACAAAACTTCCAATTTTTTAGGCTAATCAGTGAAACTTAACTAATGAGCTCATATAAATGTTGCTAAAACCACTTACACCCTTGTAACGATGTTTTGATTGTTGCAGGTAACATGAAACCAGGGGCATGGATTGTGGGATGTCAGGTTCCAGCTAGCAAGGACATTGTAAGGATCCACCAATAAGGTCTTCCAGGAATACAGAATATCACCTGCTCATAATAAGCAATCAAAACATCCTCAAGCCAACGAAAAATCGCATGTTTAACTAGCAAGTCCAACCAGTACTGATGCTCAAGTTGAAAGGTACATTTGCTTACCTTCCAAGTTACAATCCACAGATGCAATGGCAACTGCAAACAGAATACAAAGCAAAACTCGAGAAATCATCTTGCACAACTATAAGATCGATGGGAGTACACAGAAGAATAACCGAGGATCTCTATAAATAGTACAATAAACCAGCACTGAAATATGATAGCTAGTACAAAGGCAGACAATGTGTTCTTGTGAGTATGGTCAAATGAAATGATCCAGTGAAGGTTCTATGTGGTGAAAAGTCCACAATTAACTCAGGACTCGTCTAATGAATACAAGTCTCAGTGAGTTAAGGTCAACTAATTCTGTGATAAACTATATGAATGTGTGTGGCTTGTCTGTGCAAATTTCTATATTGTTCTAGAACAAGCTTATCATATTACGATATCAGAGATTTATTTTATCAAAGTCTGGCAAGGTTCGTTGGGTTTACATTCAGAACTTTCCGCCCCTCTCTATTCAACTCGACTACTAGGAAGAATAAAAAATAGTTGTATGCATTGTGCTAATCTTTTCTCTGGAAAAATGATATAAATTACAGAAAATATGTGTACTGAGGTAAGAATTGAATCTGTTGCATCGACTTATCCCTGGGCAGAAGCTTCTTCCAACCTACCAATTCCTTACTTGACTCGTAAGTTATTCGTGCTAGCTTATTGTATATATTAATACAAATGTACAAGTCTACAAGATTGATTTAGCAAACTAAGTACCTGAACTTGATAATGTCTATTGTCATTTTATATGGTTTAGGGTGCTTCTTAATTCAGCTATAGTAATTTATTAGTCGTCTCTGACATGTGGAGTTCATCATTTTTTAGGTTTTTGGGGGTTTAGAATCCTAAAATTTGTATAATTGCAGTAGCAGTAGAGTATTGATCACTTCTCCACCAAGTTCAGAAGTGACTTGGGAGCTTGTGGATCTTGTATTGTTCTGTTAAATGTAAAACCGAGAATGTTATATGCATCTGTTGAAACTGTTTATGGAAATTTAGCTGGGTTTTTTTTTTTTGTTCATTTCCAATAAAACTCTGTACCAGATTGACCAAGATGGCCGGTCACATTCCAAGTGGGTCTAGAAAGTAAGAGGAACTTTATTTAAGAGCAAAATAAAAATCAAATGAACAATATATAAGCTTACATGTATGCATAAAGCTTACATGTACAACTATACAACATGTCTCAATTTTTATTTGAAAATCTTCTTGTTCTTGTTATTCTTCTTCTTCTACTGGTTTCTGAGCTCTTGGATCCTGTACTATTTTCGTAACTACAAAACCTATACCAAAAACAGAAATGGAAATTGACAAGAAAGTAATTTGTAAACAGCCTATTGAAAAATTAGCATTCAAATTAAACATGTGAATCAATAAACTAGAAAGTATTATTGTGTAGGTGTAGAATGTTTACAAGTACCTGTTGAATTGATGCGGTGTACGGTCCCTACCAACAGATTGCTTGAGACGTCCCTGCATTGCACATAAATATATGATAAGACAAGGATGCCTGCATGTAGAATATGTTTTTGTGTGACCTGAAGCAATGAGAGGCCCCCAATAATTCCGACCAAGTATACTCACAAAATCAATAATTTGCCAAAACGAACGAGTCCAATGACCTCCACCGGTAGCACACCAGTGAGCTTGTTTCTGTTTAATTGCCTAGAAAATCAAGCATGGACACTAGCTGATCAGTAAGTGAACAAAATAATTAAAATATAATTTACAAAGAATTATGGGAAACTTACAGAAGTACAAGACTTGTCAGATTTCCAAGAGAAGAAGGAATAGCTCCTGTTAGATTATTGCGGAATACCCTCCTGCAAATAGAGACCACATATCTGAGTTCAAAGTAGCAAACCTAATGCTGTTTTTTCAGTGTAGATCATAACAATCATAGCTAAAGTTGATTCTTAAATATAGGCATATTCACTTACAAAAACCTCAAGGAACTCAAGTGTCCCAAAGTGTGTGGAATTGTTCCGGAGAGTTTATTCTTGTACAAGTCCAAGCTGACTAGTTTACTCAAGTGACCAATTGCGGATGGAATAGGTCCAAAGAATTTGTTTTCATACAACTCCCTGCATTGCCATTTGCCGATGATTAGTTTACGCCTACTATTCTACTAATATGTGATTCATAGTTCAGCTCGTTGAAGTTTCTGACATAGATAGAAAGGATGGCCTTACATGCAGGTTAGTCAAGATTCCGAGCTCAGCGACAAGAGGTCCTGAAAGTCCAGCATTGCCAAGGTCCCTTCATATTATAGACAGATAAATGCTTTCAAACTTAAGATACCAAATTGCCAATCACGTCTAAATAGTGAAACTAGTCTACCAACAAGCTCTGATCAATGTAGATAAAACCACTTACAGTCTTGCAACGCTGTTTTGACTGTCGCAGGTAACGTGAAACCAGGTGCATGGATTGGCCAAAGTCGGATCCCAGCTCTGAAGAACATTGTTAGGGTCGACCAATTTGGTTTTCCAGAAATAAAGAGCATCCCCTGTGCGTGATCAAGCAAATCAAAATATTATTCAACCAACACAAACCGCATTCTAATTTGTAAGTCCGATCAGTAGTTTACAGCCAGTTTGCTCACCTTCCGAGTTGCAGTCCACAGATGCAATGGCTGCTACAAACAGAAAACAAAGCAAAGCTCGAGAATGCATCTTGCACAACAACAAGGTCAGAATAGAGGTAGCTCAACTCGTTATTCTTAGCAGATGAACTGAGATGCAGAGAAGATAAACTAGCATTGATTTATAGTTACAAACTGGTAGTCAACTGAGTATTAAATTTGTGATCACATGAAATAATAATTGAAGGTGGCTGGCTTGCGAGGCTGCGAGAAAAAGTCAAGTTAGGATTAGTCTGATAAAAAAAACAAGTCTTGCTATCATTTAACGTCGAATAATTCTGACTTTCTGAGCTAATCCAAACAGAACTCCAATCCAGCCGGCACTCAACCTCTGGAAAAAACTTATATGATGAAGTCTTGGGAAACGAAGATTAGATGGAAAGGTTAGGGAAGAATCAAACTCCTATGATGAATTTGAAGTATTCAGAACTATACAACTAGAAATGAATAAATTATAACGTCTAATATTCCTTGTTTGTTACAACTTGAAACGACAGAGAATAGGACAGCTCTGTTTTCGGAGGTCAAACAGATGCCTCCGAAGAAGCTATTCTTGAACGCTAGAGGCATCTAGTTCTATAGAAACTCTCTTCCCCATTTCCCTTTTTAATTTTGAGAGATAAAAGGGGTTGTGTTATATTCACAACTGAATAACACAGAGATAATAGAAGAAACAAATAACATTGGACTTCCATGGAATAAAGACTTGCAGAATTTATACATTTGCCTTGCATAGAAAGTAAAAGAAATATTTACAGACAACAAGCTAGGAGAGAACCCACCCATCGCAACATTATCTAACCATCAGGGGCTTCAGTAGCCTTGACAAATCGACCCTTGACTCGCTTCCTAGTATCAGCTCTTGCCTTCCTGGATTCATATCTTATGTGCTTGTCGTATCTATTCAGAAAATGGTAAAAGTCATTATATGGTGATGGTGGGTAAGCGATAGAGAGAAAAAGGAAGCCAAAAGACCAGTCACATACCTTCGGTTTTTCTTCTTCTCTTTGTAACGCAGCATAGCATTGCCCCTGTTTTGCGCAAGCAGCTCCGTGCTAGCCTTTGTTCCTACCGTCCGCAGACTGTCACTTCTCATTAGGAAAGGTTGTTCCGTAGTGGCAATGTTGCCTTTGTCTTCACCAAAAGCTGACCCTGATGATGGCCGGCCAATAGAGATGTTGTTGCTCTCAGATGTTGCTGGCCCCTGACTCACTGCTGGGTTATTTGAGTTGATCTGCATTTTCAAATAACGAATGTCAGGCTATTCAGCTTTCCTTCACTATGAAAAAACAGTAAACGACCAAAGACATGAAGGATGATTGTGTACAGATGGATTGATGATATCCAATGTCAATAAAAAGTTTCTTTTTTTTCACATGACACCAATGCCAATTTGTATTGATCTGTTCACTCCAAAACCAAAGCCATTAGATACTACAACGCTGTCAAGATTCATTGAGCGAACTAGATACTTGAACTCGACAAAAGGTTACATAAGGCTGTCAATACTCAATAGTATATACAATGCCTAAGGGAAATGAAAAGAAAAAATAACTGAATACATGAACAAACAAAGAAAAGGAAACTTACATTGAATTTGATATCCTCTTGTCCAATAGAACCATTCATCTGGTACATATCTCCAAACACTTTTGTATCAGTCAAAGATGCTTCTTTCAGAAGATCACTAAAATTCTTAATCATGAATCCTGAACCACCTGAACCATATGAGACATCCAATGGAACTGTTTCGTCATGACCCCTCGACTTTCCTAGATTAAAATCCCATATCTGCAAGCCAGCAAGTTAGCATGATTATCATGGTTGCACCCATAAGTTAATGTTTCTGAAGTCTACATGAGACATGAAGGCCCTATAAGCATGGATAAATAGCCTCAGACTATACGATCTATACACACAAGACCTAACTAGTACACAACTGTATCGACTCTTAATAGGCTATGTTTGTTTGCTCTTATACAGGCCACTACACCAAAGCTTCAAAAATGGTAGAATACAGAGCATTGTGTTGCCTATACTACCTAATACCAATTGTTCACTAAAATTGAAGGAGATCAGTTCCCGATCATTATCTGAATTAACAATGTACATTACCATAAGTTAAAAGTAAGATCTTTCGAACTTGGTGGCCTAGTGTAGATCTTATTGTCAGCAAATTATCATTTGTCGAAATTGTCAAACTCTACATTCAGTCTAGCCATAGTGTAGAATTAACTATCAAAACTTAGCGGAACTGATAAACAAAGTAAACTGAGTAGAAAAGCTACCTGTGCGCTTTGAGTGTTCTGAGTGTTGTGGCCACCATGGGGGTTGGTATCCCACAACATATCTCGATCAACAATGCCTTCAGCCATCATAAGCAGAGACGTAAACGGCGCCGCTTGTTGCTGCAGCAACGGCTGCGAAACGGCGGCAGCAGCAGAACCTACATTCACTCCATCAACTCTTCCATTCTCCACATCAAACCCTTCCGCATTCACATTCACATCAACATTATTCTCATCACCATTTCCCTCCCAGCCATTATCACTATTCCTCGCCGGCGCTTCCAAATTCTCTCCGCCGCCATCGAAGTCCCTCTTGAGCAGCTCCACCAGCTGCTTCTGAATTCCCTGCTTGTGCTTCCCCAAGCTCCCACCAGAGCCCTGCCTCTTCGCCGGAGCCGCCTCCCCGGAGCTCCGGTACACGCCGCCGTTCTGGCTCGGCACAATCAGGTCCTGGAAGTTCACCCCGTTCCACGACGAGTCCATCTCCCCCCAGCGGTCCGGGTCGTTGACCCGACCCGGACTCTTGCGGAGATCTATCCCCCAAATCTCGGCGAGCTCCAGCGGCGTGGGGCAGCCGTCGAAGCCCTTAACCGGGGTGCGATCGTGTGCGGCGGAGACGGAGCAGTTGCCGTGGGCGTCCCAGTCGCAGTCCTGGCAGAGGACCAAGTTGTCGGTGGCGCAGCGGAAGGCTACGGCGTCGGAGGCGCAGTTGTCGCAGATCTGAGACCGCACGTGCTTCTGCGACAGCAAGTTGGCGCCGTGCACGTGCTGGTCGCAGAACAAGCACAGCTTCGCCGAGTCGGCCTTGCAGTACAGCACCGCCGGCTGCTCGCTGCAGAAATCGCACGGAGTACTCTCCCCCGTCGCCGGCTTCGAACTCACCATCTCCCCCCGAACCGGAAAAATTCAAGAGTTTTCTTCACAGAGATAGAAGATCGCCGAAACGGAAACCCTTGCAAGAAATGAGTAAAAGGGAGAGTGGAGGTTGGATTTTTTACTTTATTTTATTTTATATAATTTTTGTGCGCCTTAAAAGGGAAAAGGTGGATTAGAAGAGGCGAGAAGGAAATCTTTCTTACCATGTTGGGGAAGCTTTTAATTTAAAAAGTGGTTACTGTAAAAATATCAGGAAATATGAGAGGCCCTTTTGATATTTTAAGAACATGGTGACCTTTTTTGCTGCGGTGGCAGTCACATCTGGCAGTGGCCATGTTGGTAATTTACGTGTTCTAAATGCTAACCCAATCTCTGATTTTGTTTTGATTTGGAGGTGGGGATTTTAACTTTACGCGGGGAGAGTTTTAATGTGGCGGGACCCGGTCGGTTAGGTTGAGTTTTTTATTAGTTGTTTGACGAGTCGTGGCTGATCGGACGGTGGTGGTTTGGTCGTCGTACGGGTTTTAGGTCGGCCGGGGGATGTGAGGTCGGGATTGATGATATTGAGAATGGGGATGGGGGATGCATCAAGCACGTGAATATATTATCGGAATATTTACTTTATTTATTGTAATTTAGGGTTGAGGTTTTCTAGTAGTCGGTTCGTTTCATTAATAGAAGACTTATGGTAGCTGAACTAGCCGGTATTTCACTCTCTAAGATTGAAGTTTGAAGACGATTTTAAGTTGGTGATTGATATGGTGAATAGAGTTTACACCCCAACCTCAAGTCTGCTCAAGCTTGTTCAAGATTTAAGGTTTTGAGCATTTTCTTTGAGTTTATTAACTTTAAACATGTCTTTAAAGAAACAAATTTTGTGGCTAATATCTTGGCCAATATGGGACATAGGCTTTAACCATATGAGCCTTTGGTGTTGTTAACATTGTGTGCGCTAGAGTCACCTCTATTTAACGTCATTTTCTTTTTTTAATAAAAGAAAAAACTAAGCGCTATTTCATAAAATAAAATAAATACAAACCAAATAAAACTAGTTAAAGTACATATTTTTGTTGATGCAATGTCGTGTGTCAAGGAAAAAAAAATTGTGTGGCATTCAACTCTTGGATGACCAGATAGAACTCACTATATATGGGAGAAGAAACTACATGTTTATAACACAGGGATTGCAATGATCGCGGCAATCTGCTCTACTCACTCACTAGACCTTTTGTAACAATACTTTCTCAATGTTTAATTAATCAACAAAATAATGATACACAAATCATAATTTTACACTACAAAGAATTACATTGACCGTGACAATTCTTTCTTGACTAACTCACTAGATTATGTGAACTCACGGCATCTTCCAAGATGTCTACACATTGATGCAACTCAAAACACTCGGTGACACAAACTATGTATGCACATCGGCGGAGCTATGTACAGGCCAAGGGGTACCATGGCACCCCCCATAATTGTGTATTGAACATGTGCAATTAAGAGTTTTGATATAATCATAGTGAAAAGCTTTCGACTAATTTCTTTCCCAATTAAACCATAAACACCATTTGTTATACAGTACATTCTCCTACCTTAATCACCTCTTACCATATACTCTATCCATATCCCATCAATTCCATAAGGAATAACATCTTTTTTGTATATGTGCAAATACTTTGTAATCGATGAATTTATTTCTTTGTATATTTAATAAATACCAAATTTCATATTTTTCTTTTAAATGTCAGTCAATTTTTAAATTTAGTATATTATTACTTTAAAACTCAGCCAGTTTTATATATAATTCTGGGTCTGCCATGTGTACGCAAATGTTCTTCTTGAGATGATACATTAATTTGTAGCTTGCAATACCCAAACGAACTCAAGAGATGCAAGATGAATCTATATACAGGCTGCATCACGTACTGCATGTATTCTCAAAAGTGCTTTCAACATGGAATAAAGTACCTGAAAATAAAAGACCAGAGATGTTATCTTAAACAGTTCGTCCTAGTCTCACAGATGAAGTCGTTGATCAGGGAGTATCCTTTCAGTAAAACTATTATTGGTACCAATCTTTCGCGTTGTCCAATAGGAAAAAAGTCTAAGTGCATCTTCTCGATAGATTTGGAAGAATGATGAGCTAGCTCTACTAATTAAAGAAACAGCATGTTGCCCGTAATGATAAGTAAAATTGAGATCCGGTAGCAACAACCAGTATACATCACGATGAGGTTTTCTTGGTCATATCAATTCTTTGCCATTGCACACCCCACATTGTCATATTATGTGCCACTTCCTATAAAATGCTTACTCCACTGTGCTGTTTAGAGTGTTAGTAATTAGAAAACATCATCTAGGTGCTTCACCGATTCCTAATAAAGACCTCGTTCCGGCAATAATGAACAAAAAGAAACTACTGAAGATTAAACCAAACTCTCTTGATACCAAATTAATTTCATGTATGGATTAAAATCAAAACAATTTCACTGTTTCATTGTTAAAGAAATAGTACACTAGGAATATATTCGCTCCGGTTTCGTCGGAGTTGAGCAAATCCAAATCCTAGGGTTTTGGACGTAGAGCGGCGGCGTACTCCGGTCCTCTGTATGCGTATCGACGTCTTCGACGTCTATTCTTTCTCGGTTGTGCATAGCGGATCGTGGTTGGGTGATCTTCTCATCGACAGAGGAATCAGAGGGTGGGTCTTGGACTTGCATCAGTGATAGTAGGAGCAGAGGCGTGTCGTTTGTTGCGGCCGGCGAGACAGACTTGGATTCGGGAGGCGATCGGGATCGGTGTAGCGCCTTTGATTTGCCTTTGCAGTGATCTTCAATAGCGGCTCCTGTTTTTGGTGTCCCTTGGGTGGTCGGATCAGCGTTGCTTTGAGGTAGTAAGCAAGCAGCCATGTTTTGGAGGAGAGAGAAGCCACCAGATTGAAGTGGCAGAATGTGGCGTCTCTGGCAAACTTGGCGATAGCCAGACTTGGGAGAGAGGAGGAGTACGTTGGGCCTTTGGGCCTCACTCTTTGGGCTGCACCAGTGTGGCCTAGGGTTTTATTCCCCTCTTTTTTGGGTCAGGCATGTGCTAGGCTTTTTGGAGACGTGACACTTCTATAGTCCATGCTGTTGTTTGGTCAAAACTGGTTCACCGGTCTGTTGAGTGGAAACGTACACCAGGGGTCTTAGGCGTCATACTTATCAGAACTGTTGTTTTGCTCTCTGATAGCATAGATTTGGAGGTTTTTATTTGCTTTCTAAGTTTCATGTCCACATTTTTGAATGTAGTTTTGAGGTTGAATTTTCAATTCGTAGTTTGTAGTTTGGTTTAAGTTGTATTTTGCATTTGAGTAGTCTTCAGATTATTCATGCATTGACCGTTATGGTCGTTTATGATCAATGCTCATTGGGAGCAATCCTATTTACCAAAAAAAAAAAAATTTAATTTCATGTATGGCTAATAGCTAGCTTTTCCTACAATGAATTCTTGGACTCAAAATAAGAATCCAAAAGATAAGGAAAAATGACATATATTATCAGCATATATATCAAGTTGCGTGGCCTTTCCCATCATATGAATGCCAAGAAGATATGTGCTCGATCAGCATGCATGCAGCTGACACGTCCATGCTCCACAGCTATCTATGGTACTGTAATTTTCTTCTAATTCGAAATCAAAAGGCAACAGCCACAAACATGAAATAGATAAACATGAAGGATCTGATCGAGCTTAAGAGTCGACATAGCTAGTGGTGTGCTTTTTATGCGATGAAGAAGAACTTGAAGGATTCGAATCTGATAATATGTATAAGATGAGTGTGACAGCCCTTTACAAGTCAAAAGGCCTCTCTCCCATACTAGCGAGCTTCTCCACCATTGTCGACACTACACATGCATGCTGCTGCCACTCCTCGATTGAGAATGTGATCTTTCATGGTCTTTGCATTTTTTTCATGGTCTTTGCTTTTGGTTGATGCGAAAGATTGCAAGACGTGGACTCATGGTTTTCTAGTTAGTGGACATGTGGCTCCAGTTGAGATTCACTGCTCTCCTTTCGGAATTGGAATAATGAAGGGAAATGTATGGAAGAAATTATAACAACTCGATCATCCCTTTTATCTATCAACTTGAACCAGAAACCAAATAAAAATCTTTCAAGATTTTGTTCCTCTTTGCACTTCTCAGTCTCTCAAACCTTTAAGCAAGGTCAACGTCTTTTCTATCCACGAGCTACATGCTAAATTATATTAAAAAATACACGTGATAAAACTTAAAGTTAAAGATAATTGACGTACGTTAAATTTAACATAAGTTAATATTTTGATGCAAGAGTAAAAAGAACATCCACGTTTAGCTATTTCACTACATACCACGTAAATATACTTATTATATGGAGATTAGAAAAAAGTCGTACATCTTAACTTATCATGAATTTTAGATTGAACGACTAAATCTTTTCTTGATATCGTAACAAGTTCGCCGGTGTAATCACACAGACGTTGTGTAACCAAAATTACGTGTTCGCGGGCACAAAATGGTTTCAAATATTATACAAATGACGGAAAGTTTATATTCGTTGCATTAACATTAAGATGCAGAGTCGACACAAAATGACATGAAATCAATTTCCCAGGCAAAAAGCCTTTGGGAATAGGCAAGTGGCAGATATGGAGATCTGAGCAATGGCAGTACGACATGTGTGGATTGCCTTTTCTTGTTTCAGATCAAATGGAATAGTGGGGATTTTCATGAGGCTAGTACAGAGAAAAACCCTATCTGATCTGAAATATTATCATCATCAACTGGACCAGACCGACCCATCATGGAACATGGGCGACCTTCCTCCTCCATGAAATTCAAAATCCCCGAGAATATATTCCACGACAACAACTTTGATGATTGAAATCATTTCAATCTCAGTACTCACTATGTGGATAATGGGAAAGAATACCAAATCCTTAGTCTTTTTAGGGTGTGATGTGATGAATCTAATGGAAAATGCAAGAAGCTCATTGGCTATAAATAGAGTCTCTGGGACTTCGAAACTTGCAGTGAAGTGAGTGAGATCAGTAATAGTATTACTGAGAAGGGTTTCTGGTTTCATATCCCTTGTTAGTATTTTGTAATGAGGATGAAAGGTCCTACATGAGGATAAAGAGCTTGTTTTGTAGCCAAGGATGACTTGCCTGCAGCCTCCCAAGGGGTCTCGAAATATTTATATGATACTAACATAGGTATCAGAAGCGATCCTTATGTGGTATACAGGCAGTCTCCTTGGCTATCATGACAGGCTCTTCTCTCTCATGCTGGACTTATTCTTCCATGGCTTCAGGGCAACAAGCGTTCCCCCGTCGGGATAAGTTTCTAAAGCGAATAGAAGAGCAGGTACATTCTTTTGTTTCAAATTCACTTGTTGATATTTCTGAACGTGACGATAGGTTTGGTTAAAATTGATATAGGAATCTGAAGCTTCTTTGATAACTGTTGTGCATTTTGTGTCATTCCGTCAAGTGGATTAACTATCCTTTGCTGCATTACAGCAGCCGTGGATGAATTTCATAGGAACTGTCATCCTCGTTTCCAGATGAATAACAGAAGCAATGTGGTAGATATATTATAGTTTCCTGTTAGTATAGAAACAATGTACTATATGCTCTAAACTTGTGAAGTTGGATAGTTTGTTATACTCTGAATCCACATCCCAGAGTAGCGCTTGCCCTCACGCGTAGCGAACCAACCTCAAAGTCCAGTTGCCGTGGGTAAATGATCATGTTACGTATACAAAAGAGCAGTATCGATACTGCAAGATGAGGTGAGGGAGGAAGGGAAGAAGCTATGAGGTAGACGGCAAAGCGTAGGCAACGATAGGTGGTGTCCGTGAAGAGTGGACTACGGATTTACAATAAGCAAGGAAAAGGGTTTAATCCATTCTAATGTAACAAAAAACAGAATGGTAACTATCATTAAAATGCAGAAGTGTGTTTGATTCCGTCATGATGTAAGTTGTTCTAAGAGAACGTGACCCTTCAATCATCAAATCAGCCACAAAATATTACAGTACAACAGTCCCAAACACAATATTAGGTGGTTATGTGTTTATGACTTACGAGGGGTTGGACTTCAGGTTTACAATTGAGCAAAATAGACAGTTTCATCCCCTCTAATGTAGCAAAAGAAGAAGCGGCAACAGTCATCAAAATGCAGGTGTGTTTAATTTTGTCATGCTCAAACCTTACTCTTGTAAGAGAACCTGGCGCAATCACAATCAGGCTACGAACTCTTACACTACTCCAACAGTACCAAATGCAATATCCCAAGTTTTGCTACGATAATGTATAATGTAGACTGATAGAAGAACTTCTGAGTTTAACTTACTCTATCAGTCCTTATCAAACTGTTCTACTGCATTTTTGGATCATTTGCGAAATCTAAGCATTTCAAATTTTGAGGTACGAAGCAGGTAACAGATTCATTTGCACAAGCAGAAGAACAGCATAACCATGCTGCTATTAGACCTCAAAGCACAGATTCTAGTTTAAAATAGCACCAAAGTGCTAAAAGGGTATCCATGTTTTTTATAAGTTCTCTGATGACTAAACTTTGGGACCTTATTGAAACCCTCAAACTCAACTAAGGTGCTTAGTGCAACCAAAACTGCATGCATTTCATTGACACGAAATTTATTATCAATCTATAAGTTTACACAGCATTGTCCAGCTACCATTTCAACTTTCAAACTTCGTATATTATGTCACATAAAAAAAGATTTACACAGCAATCTCAGAAACATAGAGTTAAACAGAGTACGGTGACAATGTGAGTAAGAAGAAGATACTTATCATGCAGGTACTGCAAAGCTGGCTTCTGTCCAGTTAGGAGGGTCCATTACAATACAAGGATCAGACTTCTCAAAATCAGCAACCTAACAACAAAACAAAACCCATCAATCTTCAATTCCTAGCCGAAAATCATACAAAGAAAAATCTACTGTCACAAGTCAAGTACCTTTTGGTGGCAATGTGAGCAATAATGCTGCTTATGCCAGAGACAGTCCATGGAACGCAAAAGAAAGCAGAACCCACAACCACAGAACGTCAAACACCCCACAACAGATGCCAGACTCCGCTTTGATCTAAGAGTTTTCAACACAAAAATTGCATCATAAACCAAATCGATCACACGTCAAACCACTTAGGAACTCGGAATTTTACCTGACGGTGGTGAGACCGGTGTCGCCGCAGTAAAGGCAGTTGAAAGGAGCGGGAGTGTCTCTGTAGATGGTTTGCTGAAGAGGGACCCCTTTTGGGTCGCCGTAAATGGCGTTGGGGGGAATCATGCCGGCCTGGTAGGGATTCTCACGAACGTAGTAAGGGACTCCCATCACCGGCTCTCCCATCACCGGTTGCTGCTGCTGCTGCGGCGGCATCTTCGACATCTCTGCTTGTTGCGGCGGGTATCCTTGCATCTTCTGAGGGTGTGGTCTATCGATCGAAACTGGAATTTGTTGGAATTAACAAGGAGAATTGAGGATTAAGCAAGAAGAGGCAATTGGAAATTTGCTTATATATAAAGTAAGGGATTGATGACTTTTCAGTTTTCACCTTCTAGAGAATATTATTTTCCACGAAGGTTTCTATGAATTTTCCCAGTTTCCTTTTACGCGTCGACGTCGCTTTCCATGAATTTGGGCTTTTCATTCTGTACGCGGGCTGATCGATTTGGAGGGTTTGGGCCGTGTTTGGCCCGGATCAGACTTTTCCATATGGAGCCCTTTGTCCATATATCAAGACCCATTTTCATTTGTTCTTAATTTCTCTTTGAATTGCTTGGGCTAGCTTGCTTAGGGTTTTTTTTTAAAGTTTTTAGGTAGTTTAGCATGGTTCGAATCTTTTTGTTGCCTGTGAGGACAAATCATGTTCATGTTGTACTCATACATTCAGGTTTCTAATGGTACGACATGACATCCTTTGATAAAAAAAATATAAAAAAACTAAAAAAGAATTAACACCTTGTGTATAGCCGTTATACTGTATACAGGGCTCCCACACACCATTTCAGCCCACTCATAATGATCTTCATTGGTATATTTTATATTATATTGTGAATGAAATACATTTGGTATATTTTGTTTTTGTATATAAGACTGTATTTTATATTATATTGTGAATGAAATACATTTGGTATATTTTGTTTTTGTATATAAGACTGTTTGACTAATGAATTTTAAGATGAAATTAATATATTTCTCAGATTTCTAAATCATAATAGGATTTTACATTAAAAATGGAAAAATATATAAATAAGTGTCATATACATAAACGTACATTTTACATCTCAACCCCTCTAATGACAAATCCTAGTTCCGCCACTGACTGTATGTTTTGGACTTATGAATACTATGTAAAATGACTCTTTATGACGACCATACATGATGTGTTGTTTTCATAATGCTTGCCCTTTCTATAAATAATCTGACCTCGCACTAATCGATTCAAAATATAAAGTAATTAGTCATACTTGTGTTATTCCTGATTGTACATATAAGCTCATAAGTTTCTGTTTTGTTGCTGATTCAGAAATCAGAATGTGTTATAGTAGCAGTGTGGTATGGCAATGGTACAAGTCATTTCACCATAAAGAATAATATCATCTAATGGCGTAACGAGTACATCACTACATGGATTCTTTATAGAGAATAGAGCAATTTAATTTGATGCCGTGCAAGAAGCTTTATTGAGCTTCCCTTCCCATAAACACGAATATTGACGAAGACATAAACAATAATAAGATCAAGAAACTGCGATATATAGTCTAGTACTGAAAGAATAAGCAGCAAGATCGATAGAAGGGCACGCTCAGCTCCACTACCACCACTTATTAAGCAGAGCATTAGATTTATAGACCATGTTTCCTTTCCCTAATTCCCAGCTAATTCTTGTGCAGAGAAGAATGAATTGGAACTCTCGCTCTTGCTCAAACATACCCTGCTGCAATATCCATCTGCTCCATTTCTTAATCTTTAGTCTCAACTCTCATGCATAAAGAATTAGTTTTCCCCGTTCTTTGAGCATTGCTTAATCAACAAATTAACCAGAGCGGGCATGCTTAATTAACTAGTTGGCTAATTTTCTTTCTCAGAGAGCCAACATGTACCCAGATAAAACGTGGTGTTGCATAGAGTGTGGTACTGTTGAATTGACTGAGAGGTCACGAAGGAATAGTCTTTCTGCTTCAAAATTTTTAAGTTGAAGCCATGTTTGACAATTTATACGTACATGTAACATGCACGCATGTACGACAATGGACAAACAGTGTGGTACCAGTGAGTTCTGTTTGTTTTTGGCCACTGTGTTCGATAACCCATCATACTCTAATAATTCAAGTGTTCATTGCACTGGACTAAAACCCAAAAACAAGAAAAAAGAATCGGAGTATTATTCATTACAAGTACTAAAATCGAAAATCAAAGGTGATCGAGGATATAGGAGAGTTTTTCGAATAATGTCATTTAAAATGAGAATTTGGTGCGTAGGTTTTAGTCTATATATTATTGTTCACCTGGTCAGCAATTAACCAAATCAATTATGTTTAGTCACCTTTAGATTATATCCGAGTGCAAAGAATGAAACAACTAAACTTTCTGATAACTCTTTCTACCATTGATTTACATTCAAGAATGGTTGAACATTGTTTTCTTGGTTAAACATTTTTTCTTAGTCAGTTGATGACCAAGTTCATCTTGATATATTATATTTCACCTAATAAACTACATGATGTTTAGGTGTGTGAGTAAAAGAGAATATACGTTGATAAAGTGTGAGAATTGGTATTGATATATTGCAATAACTGAAAACGAAAATAAAAGGTACGTGAGATGAGAATATGTTAATCATACGAGTAAACGAATACAATTATATGATTCGATACATAAAACACAAAAGTAAACACAGATAATTAATTTTAGTATATGAATTATGAAATCAACAAGTGAAATCGGAAATCCATGCCATACCCAGATCCCATTTCAATATTTCAGCACTTGCGTGTACTCCATTTTGAAGTAGATGACAAAAACAAGGGTTCTAGTTCCTCACACATACACGGAGAGGTGATTGAATTTGAGATTTTTAATTGGTGTATATATATTGTCAACTAATCAAACTCGACGGAACCGTGTTGTTATTCACAAGTTGATTATAACAAGAACATAACGGTTTGGATCACGACACAACATTAACAACACGAGAAAGATATCCGTGAATATGAAATATTGGTAAAACGGAATGAAGTCGAAGTTGAATTCGGATTCGCTTGTGATGATGGATCCGTGATGGAAATTTCACAGCAAGACAAACACTGTGGAACAACCCAAGGACACAGCTGCTTTGTTGCTAGCAGCAGAGGGAATATTATTGCAGACCAGACCAGAGAAGAAAAATATTTCAATTCATTTTTTCAAAGAGAGAGATAGAGAGAGGGAGGAGGTCGACTGGGGAGGAGTGTCAGGCTAGTCTGCTAAAAGTAGTACTTGGGGAATAGATTCCCACAATCCGGAAAAGTCCGAGACCGACTCCGACCCTTTTCCTCGAACACCATAGCTCATCAGAGTGGAGTTACCAAACTAACCAAAACCCAGATTCACCATTGCTAGCCCTAGCTTAATTAGCTTCCTTCCTCCTCCTCTGCAACTGTGAACCGTGCATGGCTTATTTACTTTGCCAGTTAATTCCTAATTTGACCACCTTCACTCTCCTCCTCCGACGACGGAGCCAACGCGCGCGCATGCAGCTCCCCCAATACATTTGACATTTGCTCTCTGCAGTCACTGTTTCCTCGTCCCGTTCTTTCTTTCCCTGCAACCATTTTCAGTTCCTCTCCTTTAATTTGCTTACATGCAGTTAAAATATATCAAATAGTTCCACTCCCGGTAGAATATTAATTATTAGGGCTGGGCACTTAGTACCGGAATTCCGGTCCCGTACCGGTCCCGTCCCGAAAGTTAACAGGACGGGACGAGATAGGTTTTGAAAATAACAATCTCGTCCCGTCCCGTCCCGTTTTAACATTACCATAACGGGACGGGACGAGACGGGACTATCCCGAAAAATCCCGTCCCGTCCCGTAATATTAGAATACTTGATTTTATTCATTTTATACTTGATTTTTTTAGGTTGCATGGTGTTACAATGCATTCAACCACACTTAATTTGGTCTAAAATAATACTTTTAGTTTCATTCATGTTCTTTTTTTTTTGCTTGTGTGATTTTGGATATTTTTAGTTGTTGTTTGAGGGTTAATTTTTAATGTGAGATGTTTAGTACTTTTAAAGTGGGATGTAATTAAGCACCTATGCACCTATGTTGTTGATTTTAGTACTTCTAATTTCATCAATGTTTTTTTTTTTTTGTTTATGTGTTTTTGGATATTTTTTTTTCCATTAATTTCATTAATGTTGTTCCAAACAGCATAAAAATGTCGAAAATTTCATACACTGATCAATTGTGATGGAGCATTTGAATGCTTGAAGTTTCTCAACCTGTGGTGGTGTTTGATAATCAATTATTTTGTTCTTGAAAAAAAATAATAATAATTTGTCGGGATCGGGATGTACGGGACAGATTTTTAAAAACACCTTCCCGTCCCGTTCTTTTATTTTCGGAACGGGACGGGATTCACCAAATCCCGGCCCGTCCCGTCCCGTGCCCAGCCCTATTAATTATAACGGTTCTACATTCTCTCTTCCCCGGCCAAGAATCGAAACCTCAATTAAACAATTTAAACGTCTGATCTGTAAACTAAAGTCTAACTGCACTAGCTGTAATCTAACGAGCTTAAAATAATTTTTAAAACCCCGCTAAACTTCTAATTTGTTGATATAAAACATATAGGTGGTTTTAAGCACCCTTTGTAACAAAACAAAACAAAAAAACAAAAAAAACATATAGATGGTCATTATTTTCTTATGTATCATATGATCATTTGCTTCCACGTACAATATGTGTAAAGTAATTAACGTTATTGTATTATCAAAGTTTCTACTTTATATAACGAATAAAAACAATAATGATCTCTCACGCTATTGTGATATTCAAGTTTCTAGCTGCTTAATCACAATAATTTTGAAATAATAAAGGACTCACATTACGCTCGTGACTTGTGACATTCAAATTGATATTCGATGCACATCAAAACAACTTCAAATAATGATGAACACACATTATAATTGTGATGTCCAGATTTCTACTCAATTCCACAGCTAATGTGATGCATATATGCGTGATGGACTCAACTTAACAGCAATTAAGAATATTTCATAGAATAAGAAACATGTAAAAATTAAGGAATTAATGTGAGTTTAGTTCATTCTAGATCTAAGTAAATTTCAACAAAAAGTAAGAATTGTTGAGCTAGCTCTATCGATCAATACCAGTGGTCCGATCCTACGCTCCTCCTAATTGTCCTTAATTATTTAGTTACCACATGGTTCAACAGGTGTTATAATAGGTAAATACGCTGAAAACTATTATTACACTGTTCTTAGTGAATAATTAAATATCTTAAACAAGGATCATCTTCATAAAGAGTTTACAAACTTCTTCATAAGTTGCCAAACCGACCATATTACTCTATACACATCATTGGAAGCAGACTTAACATCGCTTTAAAAATGAATATAAAACCTAGCTTATTCCGCCTAATTCACAGCTTCCTTAACAGCATAGTCATGCATATTAAACACCGGCCTATACGGCTATACCTCATGATTGTATATTGAAAAAAAAAAAATTCATTTATCATCTTCCGTCGTTAGCTTTTAGCCAACGAGTTTGTGCACATCACGACACCACTGTTAAGAGGGTTTTCGCTCGGCAAATACGTGCTCAACCGGACATGGTTCTAAACAGTTTAATAATTGTACTAACGAGTAACGATTGAGTATATGAAATCAAAAATCATATATAAGACACATAATAGGGTTTTAAAATCAAGATTATCAGTGAGCGACACAATACTTTTTGGAAGTGCGGTAGAATTTCCACGGTCTCCTCCAACATCTTAACCAGCAAATCAATAGTGTAACAAACTTCCGGCATTCAGTTTCGGTAATCGCTTTTTTACCGGGTCACTGCTCTTTCCAAAAAAAAAAGAAAAAAAGAAATTCAATCCTCCCAAGGTTAATATTCTCTGCCAAGACTTAAATCAACTTTTTCAGCAATTAGGGAAACACAACACCTGTTCCATTCTCTCTTCACGCGCCTCGACGGTGTCCGTGAGACAAAGTGAGAATTGCAATTCCGTTTCTGGTCCCACCCTCTCCACGCGCCATCCTATCGCGCGTGTTAGATTCTCTCCTCCCCCCTCTCTCTTCTAATTTCTACCCACTTTCTCATCTCATTTCAGAGCTGGGAATTGGGGAATTGAAATGACCCTTGTATCTGTCTCTTTCTGTTTCTCTTCTCTTGTTATACTTTCCCTTCCAAAATCCCACCTCTAATCTCTCTCTCTTCTCTCTAGCCTCTCTCTCTCTCTCAGCTCCAAAGCCTCTCTCTCTCTTTCTCTATTTGTGTCACTAGAAATTGTGCAAGATATAGTAGATGACAGCTCCGAACATGGCAACGATCGCCGCATCTCTGGAGCGGTCTATGCAAAACTGCTCCTTAAACCACCACCGCCAGACCACCATCGGTGACGGCGGTAACGGCAGCCAAAGCAGTCAAGGGTCGAGTCATGTTGGGATGAGAGGAAGGTCGTCGTCAACCTCATCAACCTCAGACGATGCTGCGCAGCAGAACCAATTCACACCTAACAACAACAACGAGGACACGGCTCTGGAACTCAACTCAAATGTCTCGCTCCCCTACCATTGGGAACAATGCCTCGATTTAAAGGTAACCAAACTAGTTTATTAGTCTGGGAAAATCGGGAACCCATTTATAGATTTTGGGTTGTTTTTAGTTTCCATTTAAAGGGTTCCATAAATGCAGAAACAACATAGGTAGATCTTGTTCATTAAATTTCTGAAATCTTCAGGGAGCTAGCTTTCAATCATTATTGGGTTTGTTGTATTTAATGCTATCTGCTTCTCCATTTTAGAGAAACCTTGGTACCAGTCTCTCTACCAGAACAAAATTTTCAGAAACAGAGAAAGTTTTTATTTATTTTTTATTTTTTCCTTTGTTCTTGTTTACCCTTTACCTTCACCCTTTTTATTTCTTACTTTAGACTTCAGAGGAAAGCGAAAAAAAAATAAATACTTCAATGGGTTTGACCATATCTAGTCGGTACATTTCTTAAACAAGAGAGAAACTTTATTCTTTTCTGTGTATGATCATGTAGGTAGCTACATTTTGTTTAAGAAACCTTTCTGGCTTTGTTGTTGATTAGAAAAAGTGGTGGTTAAAAATCTGGGTTTTATATATTTTTGTGGGTCTTTCTTGTTTGTGCTGCTAAGTGCTAAATGTG
Organism: Fragaria vesca subsp. vesca; assembly: GCF_000184155.1. Classification (NCBI taxonomy): domain Eukaryota; kingdom Viridiplantae; phylum Streptophyta; class Magnoliopsida; order Rosales; family Rosaceae; genus Fragaria; species Fragaria vesca. The sequence continues at coordinate 1,629,068 of NW_004443448.1, forward strand.
GTTTAATTATTTTCAGACGGGTGAGATTTACTACATAAATTGGAGGAACGGAATGAAAGCGAGAGAAGATCCAAGAACAACAGCACAATACAGCAGAGATTGTTACTACTCGGATGATGATGATGATGATGATGATAGCTCCTATGATAGCGAAGAGTCTTCGACTGAGTCGTCTCCATCTTCTTCAAGAGAGAGAGAGCCCTATAATAATCAGCAGAAGGAATCAGATCAGAACAATAAGCAGGACCATGTTCTGGTTGTGGCTGGCTGCAAATCGTGTCTCATGTATTACATGGTCCCCAAACAGCACGAGGATTGCCCCAAATGCAGTGGCCAGCTTCTCCACTTTGATCGATCCGACACTGGCTCACCATGAACCACATCCCTCCCCGTAGTTTCCTCTAGCCATATCTATCGTTTTGTTTAGTCCGAAATGTGAGAGACAAGTCTGTTAGTGTGGTGGTGGTGATGGTACGTTGTTGTTGTTGTTCATTTTTTCTGGGCCTAGCTAGCTTGTTTTGTCAATTTGGGTCATCGTTTGTTTTGGGAAGAAGCCATGGGAGAGGCAAGAGATGAGTCCTACACAGTGCCAGCAGCTGCAGTAGGATGAGGAAGAAGAAGATCGAAGATGAGCAAGGTCAATGGGATTGGTAGAAGTAGAGGAATTATTTGGTAATGATTGCGACGTGTAGGTTTCTTCTCTTTTGTTCCATGATCATTCTCCATAATTTATTTTTAACATTTTTCTCTCTAAATATTGAACTATATGATTCTTCCTTATTATATATATTTTATTTTCATGGCCAACTAGCTAGCTCCCAATATTTCCTCTTAGGATTTACAGTGAACCTCTGCATCTTTTTTTCCGAAGAAGACAGGCACTCATCACCAATGTCAATCAGTGTTTGTTTTTCTTGTCGATTAGATTTTCATATGAAATTGATATCTATAGGGATCATTTACTTCATGCATGTTATGCAATCAATACGAATGGGATAAAATAGAAGGAAATAGATTATCTTTCCCATCATCTTCGAATTTATGAGCAGTTTGAAGAAACCCCGGAAATTAATGGATCGCAATATTGTTCAACATGCCTCTTCCATCATCGTCGCTCCACTTTTATTCTATTGTTTCCTAAATTGAAGATGTCAATGGATTAATGGACCGAGTATATATGTACGTACTTAAGTTGTATGCAGAAATGAACCATAATCGACCGATAAAGGTAAGAGTAACTTGGTTTATCAAAGTCGAAATTACGAGACATACAAAAGCGTCATTTTATTAGGTGAACAAACAAACCATAGAATTCGATAACTCTAATGGTAACCAATATTTACGACAGTAAGACGGATTGAGTGTGAAGTTTGAACCTATTCCTGTATGATTATTATTTTTTTGTTACTTTCATGAGTTCATCATACTCCTCGTCGGTTCGGAATTTTAATTTAATGTTATGTCTCACCCAAGTCAAAAAAACGATTAGGAAAAAAGAAAATAGTAAGCGCCAACCTTATTCCAAATAGCTTAATTGCACGCGTGGTTTGGGGTTGACTCGGTGGAGTGGGGTTGGTGGCTGTACAGGTTTTGCTTAAGCAGTGCCTGATAGCTCGCTCAACCTTAAAGCTAATAAGAATGGTCAAAATCCAGGTGTGGTTTTTATACAAATAAAACCAAATAATTGAGAGCACCACGACCTTTCATCATCTAGAAAAGGCTGAAAAGTTTCTTTGCCTATACCAGTCGAGGTGCATGTTTTTGTTTAATTTGGTCAACTACATATAATAGCGACGTTCATATAATTAAAATAGCTATGAAGATACGTACATGAAATACGTATACATACATGAAATACATGATCTTCGTTGAATAAGAGTTTGCAACTCATAATATATGATATCCATTATTGGACAGCTGAGATTTGCGATTGATGAGGTGCCGGTGTTGATGATTTCTAATCCTTCTAATTGACTGGTAAGAATGTGCAAATTAGTGATTTGATGCTGAGAAATATATTCGCATTTCAAGTAACTAAATCAAACTATGAATTATCACTTCTTTCATATAACTTACAAGTTTCGTCCCATGATTTCCTATAACTTACAAGTTTTGTCCCATAATTTGAGGCACTTCAAAATGGTGTCTTCCTGATGTGGATCTCTTTGTTGTTTTCCTTTTGGAAAGGATTTTGCTTTCACCTGGGAAAAAGAAAAAGGAATCAAAGACAAAGATGAAGTCGAGAAATAAAATGTTGAACGTGTCGCGGAGCTTATTATTATTCCTGGCTCTAGCTTCGGGAATGCCAAGTAAGAATCAAAGTGTTGCTCATCGGCCTTTCTTCGAATTCTTTTTGAACTACATCGAGCTAATTATCTACTTGAATAATTGAATTGAATATATCACTACAAAAAATAATTGCAGACTGGATGCAGAATCATATATATAGAGAGAGAGGTGCCTGTCGGTGCAGTACGTACGTAGTTGGTCTAGAAAGGTGATGCCCGGCCTCCGTCCTAAAAGATTCGAATTACAGAGATTAAGAGACAGAGAGCTCGATGTGTGGCTCCTTTGATGGCACATAGGAGAAGTAGATATGACGGTCCACGGCTTTAAGCAAAGCATGGCTAGCTGAACTACTGTGTAGAGAACTAGAATCTAATTAATAATCCATCGAATTCAACTGATAATGGAAGAGGAGGGCAGTGCAGTACCTTACGTAGTTTTTTGAAGAAGTTACGTACGTACAATACTGTTGAAATAAATAGTAATAATAATAATAGATGATATATATATATATATATATATATATATATATATATAGTACGTACGACACTACATAACGAACAACGAACGGTACAACTAACGTAGTACGTCGTGGTGTGTAGTAGTAGTAGTACGGAAAAGGGAAAGGAAGGACGAACGTAAGTACTCTCTCTCTCTCTCTCTCTCTCTCTCTCTCTCAAGGAACTGATACTGGTGAACTGGAAAGCATGGAGATTTGGAGGAGGAGAAGAGATAAGGACCGGGCCTCCTAATTAAGCCTCAAACATAGCTACTGGCTACTGCCTTTTTACTATAAGCCAGCTCGGGTCTCTCTATAATGCATGCATGATCCAGCAGACGAATCTCTGCATGCAATCTGCAAATGGAATCTCTGTCAATCTAATTGTCCTTTTCTCTCAAGCCAACCGACCCCCACTAGTAACAAGTCATTGCGTCTTTCTTCCCTTTTGCATCCTTTTACCATTACTGTTTCTCCCTAAAGTTCAGAATTCCAACTTTTACCTTCACTTATATTGTGAATGAGGTCGGTTCTTTTTGTTAGAGATTTGTTGTGATCGTCTCGATCGTAGATTCGACTGAACTTCTGGGTCAGATGAAAACGCAACGGTAGTTCTTCATTGTTTAAAAAAATTGAAACCCTACGTGATCGATGTCTGACTGTAATTATTGCGGCATTTGCAGGACTAAAATCTCTATCGAATATCCAGCTTTTTGTTTTTCACCCTCAAAGGACGACGACACCTATGAGACGGTCCAAATCATCCTATAGTTTACTACTGCTTATATAATTTCAATGGAACAAAAAAATCTCTTTGTTTTTTTTTTTGGGCCGAAAGATGAGTGAGAGAGGAATGACCTCCCTAACACTCTTATGCATCAAAAAAGAAAAAAGATAAACATCAAGAGGGGGATTAGACCAAAATCTTTCATAACAAAATAACAACGAAACAAAACTAGAAAAATCGAAATTGAGGAAAACCCATAAGATCATTACTATAATATAACAAAATAAAAGAAAGAGGTGAAGAAGAAATCTATTAGCTGAACGAGATGTTGAATGTGTCTAACCTCCAGATTAAAGTCCAGAGAGCCTGATGATACTTCGCCTCGTGATTTGAGACATAGATGGTGCATGTCTTTTGCCCAGCTGATGTAGATCAAATCGATTTCCACCCAGTTTTATCTTTACAGTACTTTTGGATTGAATAAATACATAGGCAAATTTCTTCTGCCTAGACCATTTTTTTTAATACGTAAATAGGCCTCAACTATTATTCAACGTCATAGTAGCCTCGATTGTTATTCTAAGAGACATCGTTTAGTGCTTGCATACGTATATATTCTCTAAGATTTTTCATACAATGATACTCGATTCTTTAAGTGAGACGGTTAAGCACTTAAGATATGATTTTCGATGAAGTACTGTCGAAGTAAATTTACTTCAATATGAGTTGTATCCTAAACCATGCACATTTTGTAGAGAGATTCATATATAATTATGGATGCTTCGGAGGACTGTGATGGTCCAATAAGCATTACAGTGGGGTAACTTGTAACAATGTTGATGGCTGCAGGCAGTAGGCAGATAGAAGTCACAATGCTATATCAGTATCGCTAGGGAATCTAAGCATGCCACTAATTCAAATGAAAGAGCCAAGGTACAGAGTGAGACGAAATCGATATCGTGTGCGGCCTATGAACAGCGACTTGGCTAAGTGAGAAAGAAAGGGAAATGGTAAGCCTCGTCTGCTTGTTGTTCTTGGTGAGTTGGTGAAGGATGACGATTCGAGGAATTGGCACTACAGGAATGGCTTGGCCTGGCCTGGCATGGATAAGGAAGAAGATAAGGACCTTCAAAAAAGTTAAGTTTAGCAGTTTCACTTACTCCTCAGTCCTCCCTACTCGTTTTTGATGAGGACGTTTCCCTGCAAATGGAATCTCTGTCTTTGAGTTTGTCCCTTTCTCTATCCCCAGTACTTGTGTCCTTCTTCCCTTTTGCATCTTTTACCACTACTACTTTGGTTCTTCCAAGCTCCAACCATTGCTCATTTGTTGTTCCTATAGACCACTCACTAACGGTAGAAACTCATACAGGTAGATCATGTTCGGATTTTCACAACCAGAAATTATATATCAGGACTTATTTCCTCTATAATTTTTCAAATGAAGATGCATAGATGTGCCATTCTTCCATTTTCAAATCTAGAAGGCATTTTTCTTTCTTTCTTTCTTTCTATGTTTATTAAGGCTATATACATTGAAAACATGACATACATACAGGGGCGGAAGTACATTTAGGCTAGATAGGGTCCAGACCCCTTGAATTCCTAAACTATCTTATTAAGCTTCATTATTTACCTTAATAGTGGCTGATTTCTAGCTCAAATTCATTAACAATGGTAGCTGATTTCTAGCTCAAATTCATTAACATATCCCCACCACCCCCTAACTTAACCATAAACCAATATGTTTCTTAACAAGAAATTATCAATAAATTCTTTTTCTTGGTGTTATTTCGTGTTAATTATGTCAAAATTGAAATGTTCATTTCCTTTCTTTTGTATTCCTTAGTTCCTTATATTATCAAATGATCTTTCATATACTACAATTTGTGTATGTTCTCTTCTTAGAGCCAAAACAAGTTAATTGTTGAACACAAAAAATAATCGGACCCCCTTTACCTTAGAATCCTGGTTCCGCCCCTGCATACATACAAAAACATTTCTAGGTGTACACCTTAAAAAACAAACAAGCAACAAAGTTACGGATCGAGTATACTGGTAAGAAATAATCCCTATTAGTTGAAATGCGACAAAAGACTGACCAAGATCCTTTAGATGTTGTTCTTGTTATAATTTTTTTGTTAGACAGAAATAGGCGAATCGATATGAACTTCAACGAAACTACACATAACGACCCGCCTTCTAGGGCTGTCAAATAGAGTCATTACCTAAGCAAAATTCAACTTTTTTTTTAACAGTTTATGCACGGGTGTGGTTCTAATGAGGATCACTAAGTTAAAGACTAGTTGATGACTCATTCGTTTCACCTATTTTTCGATTGCATATACACATCTCGATCGTCTAGTTTGTAGATATATATGAGTAGATCATCTCTACTAATTTTCATCAAAATTGAAAATTGTTAAGACATTCATTAATGTGATTTACCAATTATAAACTTGAACGGCTCTTGTTTGACAGATTTTGATCGTCCATTAATTTGATATAGTTTGCTTAACGATCACCAATTTGGCTGAAAATTTGTAGAAATGATCTACTTATATAGACCTAAAAATTGAACGGTTGACATGAAAAATGTGATAGAAAAATAGGTGTAATAAACAATTTAATAAAAAAATCCTCAACTTAGTTGCCCTCGTTAGAACAACTCCTCTTTCCTACACACTACCAATATATAGAAGAAAAAAGATTGTAAGTGTGTGTCGAGTCATGGCGTCTTTTTCTCAACATACTCTTGTTCTATGCCAACACCTCCTAATGAGATTCAGCAGTAGCCTCCGCGCCGCCTGCTCCATGATGCATACCCCTTCTACCGTATCCATCACGACTCACTCCTTCATCACTCCCTCCGATACTGATCGACCCCTTCTTCTTCTTCTTCTTTCTCCTGTTGTTATAACTTACGACTTTAGTTAAACATAGAAGCTATACATACATTTCTAGGGGCATAGTACTAAAAATGAAGTACTCGGTGAATCGAGACCACTTAATCTTGCCGGTAAGCTATTGCACGTTGGACATCACAGCCGATGTTCTAATGTTTGAGAGTACTTTGTTTGGGAGACAAAAACAAAACAGAAAACCACTTTTATCTTGTTCCATGACGGCCATAGATACAGACACCCCCCATCTAGCTCTCAAAGTCTCAACATACTGCCGGACGGGCCTTAAGTATCTTGGCCCAACAGATGTGTCGTCTGTTTATTTTTTCTTTAGTTTGTTTTTCATTCACGATCTGGCAACATATCAAGGGACCAAGGCCCTTGTGATTTGTGAATGTGTTTCATCACTTCATGATGATAATGATGGAAGGAGGGAGTGAATCCAAAAGGATGATTACACTCCGCTTAGGACTTGGTGGCCATAACTTGATTGAAAGGAAGATAGAATTCTGACCCTCAGCTACCTAGCCTCATTTTTCTCAAAAGTTCAAGAAATTTTGATAAAGGAGTTTTGAGTGTTAAATGGTGGATTGTTAGGTGGAGAGGTTAGGAGGCCAGCTCGCTTTGTGCAAATTAGCTTTGTTCTTGAGCATTTATTCTGGGAATGGAACGAGCTTGTTGTTGACGGTTAGTTGGTTCAATGACCATAAGCACTTGTTGGAAAAGCTAGTGACACTTGTGGGAAACGTTTACAAATTTCCGCACCTTTTTAGTTTCCACCGGAATTGAAGCACTGCAGAACTCTTTTGAGTGTTACAGACTTGGAACTATCTAAGCTAAGGCTTGCAGCAAAGCAGAAAAGAAATGAGCTACCACCCTGTTCCCGGAGAGCCTCCACCTCCTCCACATCCGCCGGGCAAGTTACCAGCCCTGCATTGATCTCTTTGCCTGTGTTGGTAGTGATTTAGTTTGGTTTTGTTATTTTAACTGGTTTTGCTTATGTTCTGTGATAAATGAAAACCTCAGGGTTTGAGCCTCCACCGCCACTCGACTTTGGGATGCCGCCGCCGCCACCAGAATACCCTGGTCCTCCGCCTCCCAGCCCACCGCCACCAGGGTTTCCGCATCCTGCACCTCCCGGACCTCCTCCTCCTCCACCAGGGTTCCCTCATCCTCCGCCTCATGGACCGCCGCCACCAGGCTATCAAGACTACTTTTATCCACCACCACCACCGCCGCCGTCAACCTTACCCCCGCCCCAACCCCCTGCACGGGAGGACGATGACTGCCTTTCATGCTTCAGAGGCTGGTATGTCCTGATATCCCAACTTAACTATGTAGAACCTTTAGACATTGAAGGCGGTTTAAACAGCAAATCTTAGCATGCAACTAACTATCAGCTAAGCTCATTATAGAGAATTTGACTACTACTTCATATGAGCAGGCTTGAAACTTCTTTGCCAAATGAACCTATGAACTGGTTAAATCATGTAAACTAGTATTTTACGAAACAATGAACTATCAGCTTCTCCTCAAACTACTACTTACTAATCCCCTGCCTCTCATGTACATATTTTGCAGTTTAGCTGCACTTTGTTGCTGCTTCCTGTTGGACTCGTGCTGCTTCTAATAAAAGCATTAGCTCTAAAACATCTATGATCAATGATTTTGGTTGTTCTGGGATGTAAGCGCATCATTACAAAAGAATTTAGATAAATAAGGGGAAGAGTTCCTGTACTGATGAACATTATGTAATTGTAACATAGTATTGAAAATTTTATCATTTGCTTCCTTCGAATCTTCTAATCTTGTGGAAATTCACTTTATATACTGAAGTAAAGTTTACAATGAAAACTTATTGTGTATGCAACAATATAAATCTGTATATGACATACAAAAGCCAAGCAGAAGCAATAAGAATTACAGGGATCAGATTTAAACCATGACTACTACATATGGCGCTATAGCATCATAAAGATCAAAGCAAACCTAGCAAACTAAAGCAACAAGATAATCAACACAAAGATTCAAAACGAAAACTCATCTTCTACACGACAGGATGTTGCGCTGGTTGCACTTCATTGGTCCCAGCAGCCCCAGCTGCTCTCAAATTCGACACACTTTCCAGTACGTGATGGGAAGCTTTCTCGAAATTAACAAACCCCATAAACCAGAAATCATGTCCGTCCGTGGTGACAATCTGAAGGTACTTCTCCGGCGTCGGATTTGCCGTAATCACTACAGGGTTCACTCTCCCAACATTCGTCAAAGGTATCATCACCTGTTCATCAACACATAGATACTTTCAGTCAATTTACTAAAACACCACAAACTATACCCAAAAAATCAGTCAATTACTATTTAGTAGTTACCTTGTAGTAGCTCCAAGCTGATTGTCCAGACGGAGCAGCAAAGGTCAACGGCCGGTCGCTGCAAAAAGCGACTCTAGCCGTGGACAGATACAGAGTTCCGGCCACAGGTCCGGTAGAAGTGGAAAGATAGCAAGCGAAAGTCTTCTTCAACTTCTCGTTAGGATCAGTAGCGAAAATCTGCTTAAACAGAGCCTCAAACCCTCCTTCCGTTACAGCCTTGGCCGTCAAGTTCAGTTTTCCCCAGGCGGTCTCGGAAACAGAGGGCCCTGTTTTGAGGTTGTGCCAGATGTTCCGGGCGATGGTCTCGGCCTTGTTCCCCCAAGAATTGAAGAGGTTGATCACCGGCTCGAAGGGGTTGTTGGTCGGCTTGTTGATCGGAGAGTACTGAACGTACGGCGGTTGTTGCGGTTGTGTTTCGAGTGGTTGCTGCGGGATTTGCTGGTGGTCTTCCGCGTTCCATAGAGCTGCTTTTTGGTTGTCCGGGTGGACGTTCGGAGCTGCGGGAGCTCCCATTATGTGGGTCCCATATTTCTTGTTGTCCTCCTCCGCTGGCGGAGGCGGAGGCGGCGGTGGAGGTTGGGAGGCGTGGATGTCGGGGACGGTTGTGGTGGGGGAATTAGACTCCCGGGGAGAAAGCTGGTCTTCTGGTCTGCTTGACATGGCTTAAACTGATCCAAAGGTTGAAGGTTTGATTGATGAAATGAAAGGGATGATGATTAGTTACTCGAAAACAAAAACAAAGGGTTTTATAGGCAAGAATACTTAGGAGATGAACGCGGTTTTGTTTCTTTGTAACGAAGCGAAAATAAAATCTTCGGTGCAGGACGGCGGCGTGCAGATACACAATACCATGGGAATGAGTTTGGTTTATAAAAGCAGTGGATTAGGAAGGAGTTGCAGGTATTTGGGATAGGGAAGTTACAGAAGGGTTATTTAGGTAATTGTGATCCAAAGGTCGACGAAGGTTCCATTTCTGGCGAGTACCAGGAGGTTTTGGATATGTATGGAACCAAAGAGTCCATCTTTTTCATACCAACTCACCGTCACGATATGAAAGCTCTGTTTTCGATAACCAGGTGTCGCTGCGCTTTCGATAACCAGGTGTCGAATATAAGCCCCTCCACGCGTAGTGTCACTGATGACACTTCTACTAGCCTTTAAAACTGCCATAGTATTTACGTATGGATTTGGTAACCTCTGTCTAAACCGACGCCATTTTTTATCTGCGATATATTTTGGATAGGTCAAAACGAAGTTCCTTTCTCTTTCAAACTTATGTATCACAGTTTTGATCGAGTGATTTGTTGACTAGCCATAGCGAGAATGAGTTACCACAACGTCGTTCATGTTGCTCACCAATCTAATGATCCCCCACCAGGTGAGTATAATGGTTTTTATTTTGGCTCTTTGACTTGTTTATGGTTTGATTGAATAACTTGTTGTGATGAGTATGAGATAAATTGGATTGATGATCAGGGTATCCATCGGATTATCCTCAACGGCCTGATTTTCTTCCACCGCAGCAGCCGGGGTTTCCAAACCCTTATGAGTATCCTGGCCCTCCTCCGCCTCAACCACCGCATCAACACCATCAGCGCTATCAGGATTACTTCTATGAAGGCTACTCGCCGCCGCATTCAGCTCAGCCCTTCAACCGCCAGCATTACCAGAACAATCCATACGAGTATGACAATGGCTGCTCTGCTTTCCTCAATACTTGGTATGCGTTTGCTGTCCCACATATTCATCTTTAAATTGTTTAGGGTTTCAATTGGATGTCGATTATGTAATCATCAGATCAGCTGCCTTCTATGTGCCCTTCTCTGTTAATAATTTGGTTCACTGATGAAGTTCGTCTAACATGAATGAGTGGTGTCTTTTAGCTATATGCATGTGTAACTTGCATACATTTTACCCTGAATTGAATTGGATTGCTTGAGAATTGGAGGAAACGACAGTAACTTGTCTGAATGGTCCTATTACTGTCTGAATGATCCTATTAGCTATGACTGTTTTTGTTTTTCAATACTTAAAGCTCGGCTGATAACTACTTCCTCTTTGTTGTTTCAATGGGCAGTTTGGGTGCACTCTGCTGCTGCTGCATTTTGGAGCGCTGCTGCTGCTTGTGGTAATTGTCTTTGAAGCCTCTCCACTGCCCACAAGTATCATATGATTCTGCAAAGACTTTGTTCTGCCCTTCCGAATCAATGTATGATTCGAGAGCATCAACATCAATTCTGTGTAGGATTTGGATCATAAATGTTTCACTGTTTCTTAATACATGTTTTGCATCTATCGTGTATATCACTGAACTGTATAGTTGATGTTGGCACATAAACTTGTGGAGATTTCCACATCTTTTTAGACTTCTTCATCCCTTTCGATCATATGGTCTGGTCTCACTTGGCTCTGTATTGGGTTTGCATCACGTATAATTCTGAACAAGAATTATAAAGGGATGAGTGCTACAGAGATGCAAGGCCTCAAAGACGAACATGATTAGCGTCTGATCATATGTAGAACTGTAGAAGCCTAGGCTGCACTTCCAATCCGCTGTTAACAACCCTATGACTGTATTCACTGCATAACGCCTGGGTGATTCGTGATCCTTACTATTATTATATCTTCCAGTCGCCCATTCATTGACGTCTACTGATGAAGTCGGTCGTGTGACTCGATAAACAGAGCCTGTTCGCGGCTATATTGGCTCTTCATCGATTGTGTGACTCGATAAATAGCGCATGTTATAAGTTTGGATCCATATAGATTGGGTCGAAACACCAGCCTCAGTTATACTTTTGGACCCATATAAGTTGGTTTTAGTAATTATGGAATGACATTGATTGAAGTTAAATCTCAATCTACTCTTAGTAATTATAGAGTAAAGTTAATTCTTAATTTACGTTTAATGATTAAGGAGTATAAAACGTTCGGACAAAATCTTCTGACTCAGTTTAGTCTTTAAGCTTTAAAAATTGTTTAAAAATAATTGTATAATCTGGTTTAAAATAGATTTTCACAAGTCATAACTCGTAAGAGCATGTCCACCCTCTAGGTCTTCATTGGAAAGACCTGGGTCATGGGCGAGATTTGAGTCGTCACGTGGCAGTGATTTTGAGCTGCAGTTTCCACCCACGATTTTTATTTCTGGGTCGTCACGTGGCAGTGACTGTTTATTAAATTTGTTTATTAAATTTTATATTCGATATTTTGAATGTGAATAATAATTTTATATATTAATAAAATTATGATTAAATAAACAAAATAACATATTAAAATTAAATATTTATTTCATGATTTAAATTGGCATATTAAGCCTAGAAAAAAATAAAATATGTTATAAATATTATAATCTATGTGACTGTCCACGTAATTACTCATTAGTTATGTACTCTGATATAAATCATACCTCTATATAAAGAGGCTAATGAGAATGAATGAGTACATTTCTACCTCCTCCTAACTATTCTCTCTGTGTCTTCTCTCTATCTTTACTTTACAACACGTTATCAGCACGACTCTGTCTTGAGTTGATAAGGACCAAACCCTAGAAGAAAACCAAAACAGATTTTCTAAACACACCCTTACACCGTGCGCACACCTTCTTCTTAGCATGCTTTCCTCAATTTTCTTTGCTCAATTTCCTATAACTTGAGGATGATCTATGATGTTCTTGGCGCAACAATTGTTGCTATTTTGGACCAAGATCATTCAGGATCTATGAGTTTAGTTTGTGATCAATTTTCTTTAACGTATAATTGTTTTGTTTCACAGTGGCATATTTGGTTCGATCATATCAAAATGTTTCTTTTCTAAAATCTTGATTAAGGGAGGGCTAGCTACGTACTGGTTTGCCTATCAAAATCATTTGTTTGAATTGGTTTTGGCAAGCAAGTCAAAATGGGACATCTATACGTTCACAATACATGCATCATGATATGTTTGCTTTCCTGTATGATTTTCCATGAACACTTTCTTAGTACTCTCAATTTCCCGTATTGTATGGTTTATCGATTTGCTTTCCCCAATTATGGAATGAGCAATTTGATCATTGTTTTAATTACGTTATATACAACCTGACTCTTTGCTTTGAATTGTTTATTGATGCATGTAGTTATCTGCTTCATGAAATCGGGTGGATAGGTACATACATGTATTATGTATATGTGCTGCGCGCCTCCGCTATTTATCATTTATCCTAAACAAAGTCATGGACTACATGATTTTATCTTATGCATATTGATATAGGTTGCAAAACCGGATCATGGCATCAAATTATTGCCCCTGATTATTATACGAGGGCCCGAAGTTCCTCAAGCGATTTCGAAATATTGAAAGTTTATACAATCAACTAGGGCTATAAGCTCCTCAGAGTTTTACAATGAGATTGTAACCCCTAATCGAAGGCTTGAAGATCCTCGCCTTATATGATATTATGTTCTTGTGTATCTAAAGGTTATTGGAAGATCAAGATTATCATATTTGATAAAGTTAACCAGACCTGAAGATCTGCGTATTTTATTCATTCATGGAACCAGAAGTTTCATGTGTACAATTTATTTACTTTTTTGTTGTTTACAGTTTTCTTTATTTTGTTATGTACTTTCATTATAGTAATCGTTTAAATTTTATTGTTATTCATTCGGGTCAACAACCATTATATCTCGAACCAGAAGTTCAAAATAATGGAATTATAGAACCCGAAGTTCTAACGATAAAAGCTCAAACCCGAAGTTTTGAGTATAAAATATAAGGTGAACTTGAAGTTTCACTTGGGTTACTCGAGCCTGAAGTTTCGAGAACTTGAATAATTTGAACCTGAAGTTTGGCATACGAAATCTAGGAACCGATCATTCTAACATTATAAATTTGAACCTGAAGCTTCGATCTCATATATGTTTGATGGCTCTAGGAGAGCAAGAGGAAGTCATCTTTTATATCTTATATATCATGCGTCAAATTCTCAAGTAATTAAGGCATATAATGTCATGAACCAGAAGTTCATTGAAACCGAACATGACTAGCTATGTCATATTTTACCTACAGTGTTGCTTGCAATTGGTAACAAGTCTTGATCACCACTAGCCCTATTCATAGCAAATTACTTATATGTCGCATATTTTTTTTGAGTTGTCACTTTAATGAGACACTCTTCATGGCATGAGGGGGAGAAATATTGTTCTTGAAGAACGATATGTATTGGTGTTAGATACTTATCCACTATCTCATTTTGATTTTAACAAATGTATCATCAATTAGTGATTTGATAAAAGATTATATGCTAGATTCACTGTTTTCTACTTGGATTAAAGTCTATGAGACTATCCATATTTTCTTAAATAGTCTATACCCCATTTGATTTGTGGGATGCATATGTATCCAAGTGACATGGTTCACCTGAAGAGAATGTCATAATACAATGTTAGAGTTTCTAATACAACTACACATACAAAGGTTGTATGCACGTTATTAAAGAATGATATCTTGGTTGATATTAATGATTTTAATGTTCTTGACCTCCGACTTGGTTTTGGTTCGCCACCAGCCAACAGACATCTCACTTGAAAGAAAGTGATAGACCTTTAAACGCATATTTGCGGATTGTCATAACATGACAGCATTCCCGCCGTTGTCATTTAAATAACGGCGTGAATTTAAATGAAATGTATCCACTAGGTCTAAAGTTTTAAGCTCCTGAAAATAGAAGATTATACAGGTCCTCTAATGGTTTACATGATATTACAAGTAAAAGATCCACATTCGCTAGATAATATTTGTCTTAAAAGTGACAATATTTGCCCCAGAAGTGGCATAGGTACCTAATATCAAAAATGCATGCATATAAAAATGTGTGGGATCTATGAATGATGATCATCTATGACAATTGACAAATGGTAGCTACCAAAGACCATTAAGGACTGTATTAATCGATGCTATGTATGTCACGGCATGTCGACAAAATATATTATTGGCCAAATTGGAAAGAGGCAATTCCAATGAAACTAAATATTTGAAACGTGATGAGATACTTTGATCTTTAACCCTATAGATACAAAAAAGTATTTATCACAGTGAAAATATATCACTATGGTGCAATGTCTACAAAGGACATGAGATTATGAATCTGCCCTTATACGAACGATATTTTTCTATAAGTACAGTGTTACATGTAACTGTTATATGGACGAGAGACTTATGGCATGTTATCATCGTATATTATGAGGGCTTTTAAAGACACATTGATAAACCAAATTCCCAGAAGTGAAGTGTCATTACAAGCGTATCGCTTGTCAAATCCTTATAGGATTCAAATACATGAATGATTCTAATGTAATTTGATCCATGAATACTTGAGAAAGCCTTAAGCTAATTCATGGAATCAAATAGTCTAAAGCTAGCTCATATATACTCATTCCGTTATAATTAACGTGATCAAAATTTCCTCAATGAGTACTGTGATTGGACTACAAAATCAAATTCAAATTCAAATTATGATCATTATGTTGCTACATATTCTAACTTTCAAAGTTATGAATTACTTAGAACTCTTGAAGAGCTTATATGAGACGTATCACTACACAAAGATATTGATGTGTATGGCTGGATACGCCATGATGATGGTTCAGTGCTTTAATGTCAATTAGCTTATGTTGATTAGTTATTACTTAGTGTTTGAATTAGGTCATACGACTTAATGAGGTAAGACCCATTTATAATCGTTTAGCTTTGTTGGTATTGTTTCAACTTTGCAGGTTTAAAATTTCATGATGAGCCCCTATATGCAAAGCACGCATGGTCTCACTTTAGTGATGGACAAATCAAACCATTATTTACAGTGCATGAAGCTTGCAACGTTCAGGGGGAGATTCTCATTAGGGGGAGCATCCAGAAGTATGATAACTAAAGACATATGCGCGTTGCACTCTTTTTCTCCTTCGACCAGGGTTATTTTTCTCCCACTGGGTTTTTCTTACCTGGCAAGGTTTTTAATGAGACAATATTATGCGCGTCTAATTTCATCATTCATTGGTGGACATCCAAGGGGGAGTGTTATAAATATTATAATCTATGTGGTTGTCCACGTAATTACTCATTAGTTATGTACTCTGATGTAAACCCTACCTTTATATAAAGAGGCTAATGAGAATGAATGAGTACATTTCTACCTCCTCCCAACTATTCTCTATGTGTCTTCTCTCTATCTTTTCTTTACTTTACAACAAAATACAATTATTTAAAAATAACACAAAGAAAGAGATGAATTGTGAGATGGTAGAGATATGAAAAATGTTTTCTATGGAACTAGGAATTTTTTGTTGTGTGAGATGTAAATTAAATGGTGATATATATAGATTTTTTTTTTTAAGTGGGTAACTCAGCCATTGGGGGTTTTTTTTATAAAAAAAATTCATTTTAAACCGTTGGAACACAACGGTAACATTTTGATGTATAATTGAATACCGTTGATCTTCTTCTTTAATTACAACCAACGGTCCAGATCAAATGACTGTTGGATTTGAAATGGAAACCGACCCAGCTGCTGACGCGTGGCTCTGGTGTTCGTCCTCAACGCGTGGCCTTCTCGCTTCGCCCGCGCCACTTGCGCGAGCTTCACATGGCTGACGTCGTGCTTCACATGGCTGATGTCGGCATTTTGGGCTGGGCGGGTCTTCAGAAATGGAGGCCTGGGTCATAGGTCTGACCCAGGTGAAGACCTAATGAAGGCTTGGGTTAAAGAAAATTTGTGGGTGAACTTAGCTTTTTTTTGTTGGGTCTTCATTTGATGTGGTTGAAGGCCTGTGTCATGATTTTTGGGTAAGGGTGGACTTGCTCTAAGAAGGTACCAAACAGGTTTTGATGGGTCGACCCGGGACGATCCAAATAATATCCACTCGTTTCGTACTTTGCGTATGTTAGAATCCAATAAAAACAAGTTTTGACGCTTGCGGTAATCTTCCTGAATCGCCAACACCATATCCCGCTCGATCATCTTCCAAACTTGGAATATAACTACGGAACGCGATGACTCACCACCACCACGACCACAGCCATCACGTTATCCATGTCCGTCACGAGTCTAACTGTCCTCCACCACCGCCGCCTCCGACCGGCTCAATCGTATCAGGCAAGTCAAGTCCTACCTGCAATTGTTTTAGGGTCTTGGGTTTTATTCTCTTCTCAGCTAGAGCACTGGGTTTTCGATCGATTTCTTGCTTTAATGCGTTTATGTGATAATGAAATTTTGCAGGGTATCCGGCGGAGTGTCCTCCACCGGTACGTACACATCACACACATCATCAGCATCATACGTATCAGGATTACTGCCATACACAACCACCATATTCCAATCGACCGGTGCATTCAGATCTGAACCATCATCATCATTCAACGTCTGGGGATTACTTTGTATTGTATGTTCTTCTTTTCTTACCTATCAATCGAATCTATGGCATAGAACATCTTATCTATTTATTTATTCTTTTTGAATAAAAACATTTTTTTTTTCAATAAATGAAATTGAACTATTGGTTCAACCTTGTTGTTGATTTCTCTCTATCTTCTTGTTTGATTTTGCAGCTTGGTACTGATTGGGGTGTTGGTGCTCATCTGGTATTTTTCATGAAACTGATCTGCTCAATGATATCGGTAATTTTCTTACATAATTTTGTTTTTCAACTGAATTAGTATCTTCAAATTATAGGCTATAAAAGCTTTTGCATATGTGATATGCCTTACCGTACTATGTAATGTATAGTACTTTGTATATGGTACCTCAAAGCATGCCATGTATAAGTCCCAATGTGGTTCATTATGGTTTTTTTCTTTCTTTTTTGAACATATGTATGTGGTTCTTGGCTAGTCATATGGTTGCTGTTCTAATTTTCGGCTTCGTACTAGCTATAAGCTTCCATCACGCAACGTTGAAAACAGAAATGGGATGTTATAGGTTTTAGGCATAATGAGCCTTCAGTACTTCGTGATCGACCAATTTTTACAGTCTAATAAGCTCTGTAGTACCAGCTCAATTCTCTTTCATTCATCCTCAATATAATAGGACGGGAAGTCTGAAATGGAGATGGGTCTTATATATTGATAAAAGGGGTTAATAGATGAGTTGGGAGAGATGCAATCAGCAATCTCCTTCCGTCTCATACTGTGTTTCCCAGCAAATGGAAAATGATCTGTGACTCTAAATTTGTTTTTTTTAGGCGTCTGGTTATAGTAACCAGGTATGGGATCGATGTCACTGTAGTTCTTCCCTTGCTAGATCATCTTTGCTCTTAGTTGATACCTATAAGGACTATATAGGTATGGTGAGTATCTTTTTTGTTCGAGGAATGCGTTTGCTAAAGTCTAAAATGCAAATGTACTAAATGATTAATTACATAGGACCCCCCGAACTGTAAGGGTGTTTTCAATTTGGTACCTAAGTATCAAATTTTGTCGTTTTGATATCTAAACTTTGCCGCCGTTAATAACTTAGTACCTCACCATTGGAACCTCTGTTATCTGCTGAGCTGGCTGTTATGTTTGAGGGCAATTTCGTCATTGCATCAGGTCAGAATCCCATCAGACAAAAATTTTGTCTCCCAGGGGGATTCGATCCAGTGATGTTCCCACTAGGGAATAGGAACCCAACCACTGTGCTAGCTACTGATACAAGTAGATTGTAAACAAAGAAATTTTACCGTTTTATCAAAACAAATAGAGTCGTCAGTGACGTACTTTTTGTTAACCAGTACGTGTTAAAATACGTTACTTTTTATAAATAGGGATTTAGGTTCTATTCCCCCCGGGCTAAAAGGCAGTTGCACTGGTCCTTCAAAGCTGTAATTAGCGACATAATATTGGGATGGAAATCCGACATTCTGACAAGTGATGCATCAAGCACTATACTTTTGGTGGATTTGTAGGGCTCTATGTAAATAGAGGTCTTGTGTTTGATTATCAACAGTAGCGGGATTTAGGCACCCAAAAACGTGAGGTATTAATGCCTTTTTGTGTAACCCACATTAGACACTCAATAGTTTCTTTAGGGTGTAAATTGAAAATGACGAATATTTTTGTAACGTATAGTTCCAGAATCCTGATGTACAAACAATTGTATCCTCCAAATCATTATACTAAAACCAGGTTTCAAAATACAGTCTAATCATTTGAATTTGTAAGATGAGCTTCTTAGAGCGGATTCAGTGTATCATGGTGCACTTGAACCTGTCGTGTGTATATCACGTGGGCTAACAGAACAGCAAACGTTGGTTAGTGGAAAAAAAAAAGTCGAACTACAGTAAAACCATGGAATTGCAGTAAAAACATTGAGCTGCATATCCCCATCTCCTGCCTGCAAAACCCTAACCTCACCCGAACCCGAAACCCAGCCTCCCCTCCCCCGCCCAGGTAGTCGAGGTCCACATCCGCGTAATGGGAAACGAGATCGGTTTAGGTCTCCGTCATTCCCTCAGCCGCCGCCCTCGTCCTCAAGGCCCTCAAGGAGCTGGAGCGCGACCGCAAGAAGGTCAAGAACATCATGCTCAATGGCACCATCGAGGTTGCTAAGGTCATGAAGAAAACCAGATTCGTTCTTGGGGAGTTCTGGGTTTGGTGGATGTAGATGGACGAAGATGTGAGATTTGCTGGATTGTTGTTGAAGAACCCAGATTCTTCTGCGAAAACATTTCAATGAAAACCCAGATTATGGAGTCTTTGAATTCTGGAGGTTGAAGAAGACCCAGCAACAGCATTAGTTTTTGCTTCTTCGACCAGAATTGAATATGTATAATGAGAACGATCAATCACATAAACAAAGCTGGTGTAGTGGCTAGTTCATTGGCAGTCATGCCATCTCTGGTTCGCTTCACCCACTCCATTCACTTTTTTTTTTTTTTTTGGGGTCAAACTTAAATTTGTCCTTTGTTACTCATTCAATATTTTTTTCAGCTCTAAAATTATTTAGCCATATTATAGGCCATGAACAATAGGGACCATATTTCGTGGATTTTTCGTTTTTGATGTATGATTTTGTTTAATTTGATTTTTTTACAAACCATAGTAAATACCTCCCCTTAATGAACAAGCTAGGATGAGCTTTGCCAAACCATGATAAAAGAAAAAATAATAAAAAAATAATAATAATAAAAAACTTCAAGAAATTTATCTTTAATAACAAAATATAAAAAAGAAAAAATAATTGCAACTCCATGACAATCAGAATTAAGATTATATAAAGGTTGTCACCCTACTGTTTTCTTAGTTCACCTTATGAAAATAAAAAATGGCTACGATCCATTGCGGCCTTCATCTACGTGTTTAGTCTTAAACTCAAAATACACACACACACACAATTAATCCTTCTTCATTAAGGACATTCTTAACTATGGTGCATATCTTTTTAACTTGACTCTTTCTTTTCTTTTTTTATCATAATTTCTCATCTTAACCGTTTAATATCTAGGTATATATTAGTATATTATCTCTGCAAAATTTCAGCTAATTTAATAATAATAATCATTAAGGTCTTAAAAATGTATAAAATCAATAAACGAACTGAATCTGTTTAACTTAAACCGTCCATGTTCTTAGTTGTAAATCACAGTTTTGAATGCTTTAACGATCACGAAATGAGTTGAAATTTTACAAAGATGATATACTCATATATACTTAGATACTGAACGGTTAAGATGAGAAAATATGATTGAAAAGTTAAATCAACACCATAGTTAAGTTAAGGATATCTTTACTTATGAATATATATATATATATATGTATACAGGGCCCTTCCATTGAGGGATCCCTATTTTTTGCCACTTTTAGGGATAGACACACACCATTAGATCTGTTTTTTAATGGACTTGAATGGCTGAGATTAAAACAAAAAACTTAACACTTATGTCAAACTTACACAGTTCAAGATCATTAAAAATAAATCAAACATTTGAATGACTTAACGATCGATCACTAAATTTTATAGAAATTTGCATAAGTGATCTACTCATATACATCTACAAATTGAACGGTAAAGATGTGATTTAGTGATCGGGAAGTTTGTCAAATACCCTATCCCTAGAAATGAACAAAAAAACGGGATCCCTCATTAGAAGAGCCCTGGTATATATATATATATATATATATATATATATATATATATACAGGGCCCTTCTATTGAGGGATCCTTTTTTTTTTGCACTTTTAGGGATAGGCCCAAACAATTTGATTTGTTTTTTAATGGGCTTTGATAGCTGAGATTAAAACAAAAAACTTAACACTTATGTCAAACCTACACCGTTCAAGATTATTAAAAATAAATCTCTCGTTTGGATGACTTAACGATCACCAAATTTTATGAAAATTTGTAGAAATGATCTACTCATATAGCCCAACCAACTGAACGGTGGAGATTTGATTTTGTGACCAAAAAGTTCGTCAAATAATCTATCCCTAGAAATAAACAAAAAAAAGGATCCCTCATTGGAAAGGCTCTGTTTGTGTGTGTGTATATATATTATATAGGATTGACCACTATGGTCAACGCTGAAATAACACCAAATCATATTTTCACTTACAAATCTTGAGACTTTGAGAGCAATCAATTTCCCAAGCCATCACATGCTTCAAGGCATGGAGGCACTCTTGGCTCGGATCCAGTCAACTGCTTTATTGTTCTGGAAGTTCGGAGTACATCCGGGGACTCCATCCAGCATACCGTGTGGACGGTGTAGGTGAAGTATACTCTGACTTGATGAAATTAGGTGCGAATACGGTGCATCGTAGCCTGTTTAGAAATGTGAAAGTGTTTGTTTTGAAATTTTGTTGGAATGAGTACGTTTTTAGATGCATCAAAATACGATATTATATATAATTATAAAAAAGCAAAAATAATATCACCTTATACTAAGGTTGCTAAAACTTTTATATTATTATTTAGGTAATATATTATTTTTTAAAACTTTCATTTTAAATGATTCATATTATTTTTTTTAATTAAATGTTTAATAATAATATTATACATAATTTATCATCTAAAAACTTATTAGAGATTAGCTCTTGTGGGTGTTTTTCGTGTTATTGGAGATTGAGTTATAGTGGTCGACTTTGACCAAACCCATATAATTTGACGAGGTAGCAAAACTTATGGGGATTCAATTTTTTATATTTTTAATTTTTTATATCTCTTCTCTCTCTTTTTTTTTTGGTAATGCTCTTCTCTCTCTTAACTCTTCGGTGCAATTCCTTTCCTCTTTCCAGAACTCTCTTCTTCTCCTCACAACATATTGCCCCTCTGCATGTAACCATTTTCAGTTCCCATCTCCTATCCAACCCATTGATTCATTTTCAGTCCTAATCTCCCGATCTTCTTTACAGCCATTTCAGATTTGACCTTAGTCTCCCTTTTCTGCGAATCCTGCCCATATCAGATTCGGCCATCGTTTTCAGATCTGTAATCTCATCTGCAGCAGTGATTTCTCGTCTTCCCCGGAAATGTCATCACCATGATGAAATCCGAGGAGGCTAGAGCCCTGATCTTCGACCTTTGGCTTTTTTTTAATTGAAGTCATTCGACCTCGATTGAATACCCTGGGTTAATGTGATAAATATAACGTTTACAGGTTTTTTACCATGTTGACTGATTTTTTTGTTAATTTTAACTCTGTTAACGGCGTTAACATCAATATTGGTGCAAGTTAAGAGCAAGATTGAACGGATGGCTGAGATTTTATTATGATAGTCGGTTTACTTGCACCATGATACATACAAGAACTTTCGGAGTTTCCAAGCTAATTAAAGTGCCAATCATATTACAATCTTTCATATCAAAACGAGGTAAAACAACGGTTAACTCATTCCAAAATCATTCTTATCTTTGAAAATGTAAACCTGAACAATATTGAGACCATGTGACATGATTTCGTCACAAATGACGTAAGTAGATACATATATTAGCGGTCACGGTTGCCCGCCTGTTCACTTAAACTTTAAGAATTCTTAAAAATGGCAATAACACACAAATAAGGAACATAATCAACAAAAAATAACGACAATGGCATTTCCCTTTTATCCAAAAATTCAATAAACCCTGTACAAGGAAGAACATGAACACAAAGAAAGAATGGCGTGACTCGTCGCCACAGGAAACAAACAAAACCAAGGATAGAGACGAAAGAAAAATTCTTGCAGGACAAGTAAGACACCAACGGCCTCTCTATAAAACCGCCACGTCGCTCTCCACCAAATTCGCAACTCCCATTTCATTTTCCTCTTCTCACACAAATCACATTTCTCACTCTCTCTAGCTCACTCCACCCAAACCAGCCATGGCTCCTCCTAGTCTTCTCGGTCCTCCAGAGCTCCACAAACCCTCACCCGCCACCGCTCCGCCGCCCCAACCCGACTCCAAACCCGACACCGGCGAACCCTTCGTCGACCTCATGGTGGAGAATTTCAACGAATTGGACACCAACGAGAAGCACGACCTCCCTATGGGCCTGACGGAGAACAACTCGGCGACGTTTCTCTCCACCGGCAACCCCTGCCTCGACCTCTTCTTCCACGTCGTCCCGGACACTCCGGCCGACTACCTCCGCGAGCAGCTCCCCAAGGCGTGGGAGCGCGACGCGCTCACCACGCTCAAGCTCATCTGCAACCTCCGCGGCGTTCGCGGCACCGGGAAATCCGACAAGGAAGGCTTCCACACGGCGGCGGTGTGGCTCCACAACCACCACCCCAAAACCCTCGCCTGCAACCTCGCCACCTTCGCCGAGTTCGGCTACTTCAAGGACCTCCCGGAGTTCCTCTACCGCCTCCTGGAGGGCGAGGACGTGCGGAAGAAGCAAAAAGAGGAGTGGCGGCAGAAGAAACGCGCCTCCGGGTCGAAGCGGCGCAAGTCGGGTCGGGAAGAAGGATCCGACGGCGAGAAGAAGAGAATCAAGAGCGAGGTGCCGAAAGAGGAGAGAGAAAAGAAAGCCAAGGAGTGGCAGATGGGGCAGAAGGCCAAGGCGAGCGTGCTGAAGAAGGAGAAGAAGATCGCCATGGCCAAGAAAGCCGTCGGCCGTTACGATCGCGACCCGGATTTCCGGTTCCTCCACGACCGGGTCTCGGATCTTTTCGCCGAGTGCTTGAAATCCGATACGGAAAATCTCAACTCCAATAACCTCAAGAACATTACCCTCGCCGCGAAATGGTGCCCTTCCACCGACTCGTCGTTCGATCGGGCCACTCTGATCTGCGAGAGCATCGCCAAGAAGATTTTCCCGCGTGAATCGAATAAAGAGTACGAAGGAATGGAGGAGTCGCATTATGCTTACAGAGTGAGGGACCGGCTGAGGAAGGAGGTGCTGGTGCCGCTGAGGAAGGCGTTGGAGCTGCCGGAGATTTTCATGGGGGCAAACGAGTGGGGGAAGATTCCGTACAACAGGGTGGCCTCGGTGGCGATGAAGCTCTACAAGGACAAGTTCAAGAAGCACGATGAGGAGAGGTTTAATAAGTACTTGGAGGATGTGAAAGCCGGGAAGGCCAAGATCGCCGCCGGAGCTCTGCTTCCGCATGAGATCATAGGGTCTTTGAACGACGGTGAGGATGACAAGGGGGAGGTGGCGGAGCTGCAGTGGAAGAGAATGGTGGATGATATGTTGACATTGGGGAAGATGAAGAATTGTTTGGCTGTTTGTGATGTGAGTGGGAGCATGAGTGGGACGCCGATGGAGGTTTCGGTTGCGCTGGGGCTGCTGGTTTCGGAGTTGAGTGAGGACCCGTGGAAAGGGCTGGTGGTGACTTTCAGTGAGAGTCCGCAGCTGCATTTGGTGCAGGGGGAGAGTCTGAAGGAGAAGACTGATTTCGTAAGGGAGATGGATTGGGGGATGAACACTGATTTCCAGAAGGTGTTTGATTTGGTTCTCAAAGTGGCTGTCAAGGGGTGTTTGAAGCCGGAGCATATGGTGAAGAGGGTGTTTGTGTTCAGTGACATGGAGTTTGATGAGGCTTCGGCGAATAACTGGGAGACAGATTATGAGATGATTGAGAAGAAGTTTAGGCAGGCCGGGTATGGGGATGCGATTCCGCAGTTGGTGTTTTGGAATCTGAGGCACTCCAGGTCTATTCCTGTGCCTGGGAATCAGAAAGGGACTGCTCTGCTTAGTGGCTTCTCTAAGAACTTGCTCAAGCTTTTTATGGATAATGATGGGGAGGTTCAGCCGGATAAGTTCATGGATTTGGCCATTGCTGGACCTGAGTATCAGAAGCTGGTTGTGCTGGACTGAGAAGTCCATGAGGATCATAAGTTTGCCCTGTTAGTGAAGGATGATCGAGTGTAGTAAATGCTTTCATTGCTTTGTTTAGTTTTCATACAGTTTAAGGACAAAAAAGTGAGAAGAAATGAAATTTTCTATGTTTTTGCTCCATCTCGATTCAGCTTTGCATTATATGAACCTGTTTGTTATACTCTTTGCACCATCCATAGTTTTTGCATTATCACTCTTTGTTCTATTCTGATGAATAATTGTGTATTCAGTTAGATGGAACAACTCTCATTTCCATTGGCAATCATCTTGGGAATCCTAATTCCATGGTTTTGATGTTTGAGAATGAGTCCTAGATATTAACTATGAAGTTTTTGGGCTAGTAATATGAAGCTTACTAGAACAGTGCCTCTGAACTTGGTAAATGCAGTGTGTTCATTCAGTTCTGGTGTAGCTACTACTAGCACAGTGCATGGAGCGAACTTCAAATTCTCCCACAGGTTTGCTTTGAAGCTTCAGTGACTAAACTATTTATCTGTTTGAAATCATGTACAATTGCTTGATACTTCAGAATCTAGATTGAGCTCTAGTTGCTTTCTCGATGACACATGTTCTTGATTTGTGTTCTTTCTGATTCAGAATTTAGAAGGCTTAATGTGGTCAGTTTAGGCTTCATGTGATCTTTCTCATACTTGCTATGTGCTGTCAATTCTGAAAGATTGCAGTTTCGGATATTAGGTGACACAAACGATTTTTCTCAATGATTTAGTCATAATATGCTTCTATCTTGTATGTTCTCTATTCCATGCTTCAAATTTAAGGACTATAGGTACTGGTCTGTTCTGTATATACGTGTCATTTGGTTTAATTCCGTTCTCCTGGATTTTGGTAGTAAAACTTTAACATTAGATAGAAAAATAGGGCTCCAAGATGGATGAGACCTGGATCTTAGCCATAGTTGTATTTTTAACACCAGATTGGTTATCTAAAGAACCTAAACCCATCAAGAAAAAGCCCTAAACAGTTTATTGAGCTATGTAAAAGCCTGAAAGATTATAGCTTTTTGTGTGTTGTGTGAAATATGTGATATTCTTTCGAATCTAACTTGTAACGACAGAAAATGTAGTTGTTTTATGGAGAATATTGCTTGTATGTGTTATTTTGTTGCAGATTTGATTGATTCTTCCCGCTACATATATAGGTTTTGTATATTGGTTGTATGTTGGTACTTAACATTTTATGCGCAATGTGTTCGATGAAATGTCTACCTGGTGTTGTTTATTCTCTTCGTGGGTCGAAAATGAGGCACTGTTCATGTGCTTGAAGACCCTGCTGTCTTCCTTGGTTAGAGTCCATGGCTTACCAGTCCACATTTTCTTTCTCTATGCACTGGGATGACAGCTTCCATTTCCAGAGGAGGTTGATATTCATGAAAAGTAATTCCACCAACTGAAGTTAATAGTATTTTCGAATTTTTTCGGTTCCAATATTGTAGATGTTTGATGTTTCTATGCCAGCGTTAAAAAAAAACACCATGAAAGAAAATTGACTACTGTGCTTGAGAAATGCAGAGTACATATTCATAGAAAGACTGCAGAATCTGTGACAAACAAACAAACTAAAAAAGAGAGAGACTTGGAGACTATCGCTCTAGTAACACCAGTAGTAGCGAAAATCATCGAGGAGGTTCTTTACAATGTAGCAGGAGGGCAGTTTAGAATCACTTTGCCTGTATTTTGCCTTTGATACTATCTTTGGCGAGCATATCAGCGATACTGTTAACTTAATTCCCTGTATATGAGCTTTGGGTTGCAATATTTAAAGAGTTCCCAAAAGGTGGAGCTCTGCGTTTTCCTGCAGGACCAAGTTTCATCACCAAAATATAATCACCTTCCACAGTTCCACCTCCAAATGTTCATTGTTCAAGATGAATGGGCAAGTTGAAGACCAGTGCAGAAGCCCCAAGTCACCCAAAGCAGGCTTTTTTCATGAGAGCATAACATTTTGAAGGAACTCTGTATTTGATTTTGAGATGGACCTCGGTCCAGGAAAATGTGAAAAAATAGATTTCCGGTGCCAGGAGTTGAACCTGGAAACTCGACCCAAAAGATGTGTAATGAACTACACCGGATGTTGTTTTAACTCTGGCCACAACAACATATTTAATTGTTTCCCGGGCTCGTTGCTCAACATATTTAATTGACTGAGCCTAAACCCCAAGCCCAATGTCCTCTCATCATTATTTTAGCCTCGAAGACGACTCTTGGCCGTCTAATCTCTTGCCCATATCGTTTTAGGTTCCCCGGTCACCCCATCCCCAACACCAAAACGTCAAATTCCAAATTTCCTAAGTTCCAACCACCTCGCTTCTAAAGTTCTCTAAAGTTTTAATATTATTGAAGCTCTTTTTTTGTTCGAAATTATTGAAGCTTAAAGTGGATATTTTCAAGACATTGACACTATCGAGTGACAATTAAAATTTAAAATATCTATACAATAAGCTTAGAACTATTTGGTCTAGCGACATAGTATTTTCTTAGTAAGTAAGAGGTTGTAGGTTCGACTCAAAAAATTGTAATATATGATAAAAAAAACATGTATACAATAAAGAAAAACATTTTCCCTCATTCTTTTCTTTTTGGTTCATGTCATTTTGCCCCATGTTGTCAATTTTCAGTAATTCTATTCAATTTCGTGTGCTCGCATATAAGTTTATGTTTATAGATCCTATTATAACATAGTAAGTTTATTGAATTTGCATCATCAATAAATATATGATCGATAACAAGTCCAAATGACACATGAATGAATATTAGTTGAGTTTAGCTTGAATTTAGACGCAAGTATCTAAAAGTTGATGGCAAACTAACACCAAATAAGGGACGATGAATCACCAAAAAGAAAAAAAAATTCAACTAAATAGTTAATCGAAAAAAAAAAACTATACAACTCACTCAACAGACATGAAAAAACAAAACATTGAGACACAAGTTAACTATTCATCAGGCAAAGAAATAGGGGCTTATGAATTATGATAGCGCGCTCCCATATACAACCTCGACTTTTCGAAGCTACGTAAACCAAAATCCTATGGTTTTGGTGCAGAGCAGCGGCGATCTTTGATCGGTTGCCTGCTTCTTTTGATCAATGGAGAGGTGAGAGGCGGAGACTAAAGATCGAGGGCGAGGCTTCTTGAAGACGACAGCGGCGATATTGTGGCTTAGTAAGTTGGGCCTCTTGCCTTATACTATTTTTCCTTCTTCATCTCAAATAGGTTGGGCATGTGATGTGTTTTTCATGTGAGTGACATCTCTATCCTATATTGCTACTAGATTGAAGTTGTTTACTGGTATGCTGATTGGAAACATACACCGTTGGATCTCTAGGCGTCAAACTTACAAGGATAAATGTTTTGTTCTAAGGATCGTATAGGAGTAGAGGTTAATTTAATTGATTTCTAGTGTAATCGTCTATTTTTATGAATGGTTTTTGAGATTTTTCCTTTTCAATTTTAGTTGTAAAAGAATAAAGAGTTTACTCTTAATCTTAAACATGAGTTTACTCCTGCCTGACTTATCAATAATTGATGGAATGGTTTAATCTAATGAAGTTATTCATTTACCTGAAAATAAAGTTAACTATTCATCAGGGTTTCAATTATTCGTATGAATTTTATTACATTTTTCATGATTCGGATATCAACATCTTTCGGTGAGTGGATCACTTGCTATCTAGTTTGTTGTGTTTGCTCCGAGAGTAGTTGAAAATTTACTCCCATTATGAAACACGTTTCATCAGTGTTCACGCAATACTTGCCCTAAAGAGTCTGATCCTGACAAGATGATAATAAAAGCAACAAATTAAGCAATCCAATCAATCTAGTTGGCTTTCTTCACACATTTCACCGATTAGATCCATGACCAACTTCACAACCCCTTCAAGTCACGTTGTTTTAGTGTTTGCTTTCTTTTTCGTTTTGTCGGGATTCAAATCCACCGTGCCGTTTAAATGGTTAGTCAATTTCCGGCGCATGCAATTGCAGCTCCTAAACACAACCAGACACCAAATCCAGCTAAACCTGTTGCTGTTCAACTTGACGGTGGGGAAGACGCCGACGACCGACGACGACGACTTTTGCCGCGTCGAAAACTTTATAGGTGAAAGTGAAAGCTAGGGTTTCAAAACATGGCTTACAGTTCACTATCGCCGGATATTTCAGGTCACGTTATTCTCGATCGAGTTTATGTTTGGTTAGACGTGACCGGCCTTTGTACTGGGGCATATGAGAAATATCGATCTTGTTCCTTACTCCCCCACTTTCCCGGCATCCACTGCCCCTTGTCTTAACTTTACCTTTAAACTTCCTTTCATTTTTCACGTTGATAAGGACAGATCGATATGCAGGGTAGTATCGCACCTCGTGATTCAATGATTTCAATCTGCTCACACCTAAAGACCTACTGCACCCCTTTCATATATTCTTGATAATTTGATATATGGGATTGACGAAATTGTTGTTATGATGACCTAATGAGCAAAGAAATGATACAATTCCATAATTAACAGTAATGATACAAACACTACATCATTAATAGGATTTTAGTTCCGTGGACGCTAGTTGTAAGAGCAAATCCCCACCCACAACTGATATAAACACTACCAATCTACCATTTTGGGCGGTCGATCTAGAACTACCCTCAACGATTTTTATGATAACCAACCGAAGTGGAATACGGATCTTATCACGCCATCTCTTTTCATTGTTAAGAAATGTTTTGCTTGTCATGATAATCACACATTTCTAGCTAGTTTATCTTTTATTTTATTTTTATAGGATCATTGTAGTAAGAAATGTCTCGAGAATTCGAAATACTAGTTCGATATTTTAAGAAACTTAATTATTTTTATTAGACGAGAATACTAACACGAGAAATTTTTCAGTGCTCTCGAAAGACCACGTGACAGTTTGACGTGATCCTTCATTCCCAATTAAATTTTGACACGTAGATTTCTTACAACTAAAATATAAATTAAGGTTTTCTAGTTTGGTTTAGGGTATAAGATTTAGGGGTTAGGGTATAAGGTAAATGGTTAGGGTTTAAGGTTTAGGGTATAGGGTTTGGGGTTTAGGGTTTAGGGTTTAGGGTTTAAAAAATCAATAAGAAACCCAAAATGGTCTGTGACACAATCGCTAAAATAGTTTTTTATCATGAAAATTCACATGTCAGAATTTAAATAAAATAGAGAACCACGTCAGACTCTCATGTGGTCTTGAGAAGCATTCTCTACTAACACCTCTCGATGTTTTTAAAACTTAACTATTGTGAAGATTTAGATGTATATATCCAGGATTCTCTTTTCTCTGCCTCATTCACTAGAATGATCCATTTTCAAGGAAAGAATCCGAGAACTGAAAATAGTAAATGGCAATAGGTAGGCTGCAGGAGGCTAGGAGGCGTCCATCCTAATTAAGTTCCCAACTGCCTATGACCACATGATCAACCTACTAATTTTAATCACAATGACGACGTGACTATGAGGATTAGGATGTAGTCCTACTGTGCTTCCAAATCGTACTACTAGTTTTATTCAAATCGATAGGGGCTTTTACCTAATTTTGGTCCTTCCAAACTCTTCGTAAGTTATTCTTAATTGAACCTAGCTAGGGTGTTTTAGCCTCCCAAAACACCTTAATTTAATCCATCTACTTTGTAATCAACCTGTTATTAGAAGTATTAAACTATGGATGTATCGGTCTCCCTCGGGTAGATCATTCTTGCTGCCTAAGTCTCCGACCATAATCGTAACAAACTTGGTTACTCAACTTGAAAATAATCAAGTAATAACAAGCATAGTTTGGCAAGACAAGTAGAAGAGCATAACATTCAAAAGCACAGAAAAGTTTTGAAAAATAAGGGTGTACGTCATGATCGACGATCTTGGTAAAGAAGAAGAACATCTAGAGAAGAAAGGCCATGGTGGAAACTAGCTAGTCCAACAAGTTTAAAACGTCGAGCATAAGTCGAACCCGAAGGTCAAGCCAATCCATCGAAGGGTGCAGGCTAAGCATGAGGGGGTTCATACAAAACAAGGTTAATTAGATCGATGTTTCAGATAAGTATAGCTCCAAATTAACCCCTAAAAATCAACTAACTCTTCAATTGAACTAAAAAAAAAGACTAGGGATTTGAATTTTCATACATGACCAAATAGAAAAGCAAGCCCTTGAGATTATGAGAGTTGTGCGCCAAATTTAAAACGTTGGAGCTATAATATTCCTCTCTCAACACATCATGGAGGACTATGTCAATGTTTGGTGGTGCCACAATAAAATCAATTCAAAATTATCGTTGGAAAAAAGACACAAGAGTTTGAACTCAAAGTACACATGTCAAGCCTAGAATTGTGATGATATGTTTCTTTGCATGTATGGACCAGTTCCTCTGTTTCTGTAGTTTCTCTGTTTCCTCCTCGTGGAAGACGTGTGCCCTGAAAAAAGACTCAGACAAACACAGTCTTCTCTCTCCCTCTCACCTTCCTCGATCTTCTACATGAATCTCGTGCTCCTTTTAATCCTAGCTCGTTCCTCACACCACTTAGTACTCTAGACCCACACAACAGTTTCTTCCCGCCTCCCCATTTAAGAGAGACCTCTATCCAACTCACCTTTCATCCTTCTTCAATTAACTCCAAGTCTCTCAAACCGGAAACATCAGCCAAACATGTACACACCCGCCGAGGCAACCGTCGAGCTCGATTTCTTGGGAGTCGGGATGACGGCGGCTATGGATCACCACCCCCACAACAACCAGCGAGGCGGCGGTGACAACTTCTCCACGGCCTTGCCCAAATCTCCCTTCCAGAAGTTCCTCGAACGCGGGAGAAACTTCCGAGGAGTCCAGGCCCGAGAAGTGAATATTCCAAATCTTCTAACCTCTGAGGTTCTGAAATCCGTGATTGCAGCCAGGAAATCCATGGCTGCGTCTCCGGAGAATGCCCCTGAAAAACCAAAACCGAAGCCTATGACGGTTTTCTACGGCGGAAGCGTCGCTGTTTTTGAAGTCACTCCGGAGAAGGTTGGTGAATTACATTCTTTATTCTTTTTGTTAGATCGGTTTTTGTTACTGGGAAATTTTAAAGGTTCTCATGCATAGATACTTACCATTGCAATTGTTTGGTTTGCTTAGTTTGAGAGCATAGTGAAGCTTGCCATGGAAGAAAAATTCAAAGCTGCTAGAGCTGCAGATCGCCCACAGGAGTCAAAACAACAACAGCTGGTGAATGTTGACGGTCCTCTCAACGAAGGTAGGTAATTAATATGGTTTTTTTTCGAGATTATTCATAGGAAAATATGATTAATTCGGGTATTAGTACATCGGATACATTTTGTTTTCGTTTTTTCCTAATCCGTGATTTTATGTTTCAGATCTGCCAATTGCTCGAAGAAAATCACTTCAGAGGTTCTTGGAGAAACGTAAAGAGAGGTAAAAACCCGGCCACACGAAATCATTGCTTCCTTAGACATATACTATGCTACTTTAGTTCCAACACCAAATTTGAATAAACAGCAAAAACAGTAATGAACCTAACTTTGGACAGAGATGATGAGCATGCGACCACCTGATGTTATGACTTTATGATAGCTAACTAACGCGTTATGTTTCATATGATATCATTGCAGGTTGAACACTGTGTCCCCCTATGGTTGTCACACCAACAACTACTAAGAGTTTAGGCCACGCCAAACGCGTTTCGCGACTGACTGAAGTCACGAGACTCTTAGAAATCTAAATAGAAATTAAGATGGAGACGAAAGTAGTAGTAATAGCGTTCTATGTTTTTGCTTGATATGTGAAAGCGGGACAAAAGAAAAGGAGTATTCCCTCCCTTGGCTATAGTCCTTGGCCTGGTAGGCTTTTGTTTTTGACGTGAATGCTGTACAAAAGCTTTTTCACGTTTTAGTTTTGGGGGGCTTTGCTTTGCTTTTGACCATAGTAGCATTATTGCCTTATTGGTAGTATTCTCCATGTCGATCGACTCGTCTCCTTCCTCACATTTTCCTCAGTGGTCTTTATGTGACCATTCTTTTATTAATCTCAAAATGTGTAAGCATATATATGACTTTAATATATTATTTATATATTATCAGTATTATAAGCTATTCCATGTCACATTTTCTTTTCGACCTAAATTGTACTATTGTTTAATGTGTTTATGTAGAGCCATGCCGTAATGGACAACGGGTTGAAATTTAGAAACATGTACTATTGCTTGCTCAATATATAAAACACATGACCACGTTTGATGACCCTGTGATAATTTTCTAAATCTTAACTTTGAAGGATAAATTCAGGTTATTATTACTTTGAACATGATACCAGCTAGTTAGTCGTGATGAATCTCCTCCCCTCTATCTATCTTGACTGGTACTACTTGGTGTCTCCTGCAATTTAGTCACATTTTCTTTGCCTACTCGAGTTTCCATTTCCTTTCGGAGTTTGCGTTTACTTGGATTCCAGGTCTTCTGTCTTGGATCCCCTTGGCACTTACGAGGCTATGACCGACCAAAGTCGAGTCTCCTCCAACGTCTGTTTTACCTTTCAGATTTGAAAGATCTTTTCAGATTCATCCGTCTACAAAACGTTTTCCACGAGCAACACTCAATAATATCTTCGGTTTAGGTGCCATCTCAAATTCACATAGCTGATT
Organism: Fragaria vesca subsp. vesca; assembly: GCF_000184155.1. Classification (NCBI taxonomy): domain Eukaryota; kingdom Viridiplantae; phylum Streptophyta; class Magnoliopsida; order Rosales; family Rosaceae; genus Fragaria; species Fragaria vesca. Next base: position 1,662,790 of record NW_004443448.1, read on the forward strand.
TAACGTTAGTGGGGAGGTTGAGCACCTTTGCAATTTTTTGTGTGGAAACTATCAAGAATTTTATCAAACAGAAATTAAAAGTTACAAAACGTTGGAAACAACGGTGGTGAATACAACATCCCCACTCATTTCCCTATCACTAGCTTGAGTTACGGGTCTGACATTCATGAGTTAATCGGGTCTAACCTCTAACCACGAATAACGCCTCATGTGCTGCGCCAGTTTTGTAACTTGATACGCCACGGAGTGCGTAGCAGCGTAGGTTATGTACTTATATTTAGTATATATGTTTTATCAGGGCCCTTCCAATGAGGGATCCCTATTTTAAGCCATTTATAGGGATAGGGCATTACACCAACTTCCCGATTATAATTTTACATCTCCACCGTTCATATCTTAGGTCTATATGAGTAGATCACCTTTACAAAATTTCATATGATTTGGTGATCGTTAAGGCTTTCAAAAGTTCAATTTAGTTTTAATGACCTTTAACGGTTTTAGTTTGACATAAGCTGGACCGTTCAAAATCATTAAAACTAAATCAAACTTTTGAAAGTCTTAACGATCACCAAATCATATGAAATTTTGTAAAGGTGATCTACTCATATAGCCCTAAGATATGAACGGTAGAGATGTAAAAATTCAATTGGGAAGTGGTGTAATGCCCTATCCCTAGAAAGTGACTAAAAATAGGGATCCCTCAATGGAAGGGGGCTGTATGTTTTATATATATATATGCCAGGATTTTTTTTTAAGGCCCTTAAATTCGGGGGCCCAAAACAAATGTTTGTTAGGCTTTAGCCCAGGGCCGGTCCTGGCCACGGACATGCTTGAAAACACATTCCAAAAATGCTAAACCAGCTGCTAAATATCTTGGAGTACTAGCACCTTGATATGCCACGGACATTCTGTGATTCCTTGTAGAACATCTATCAAAAGTTTAGTCTCCTTCTATGAACAGAGGTAGTGAACTGCACTGCTTTAATTGGATAAGGCCTTCCTCATACCCCGAGCCTCAACAACTAGCACATTAGTGAGCCCAAGATTCCTGTAAGCATCAAGGATGGGAATATGGGATCACCATTATGCCATGTTTGTTTCATGGAATCAAAGTAGTGGGAAAGGAAAGTCATTAATTTTTGTGTTTGGAAACCTAAGGAAAATAGGGGGGAAAGGAAATTGGTTCCCAATTGTAAGAAAAATAGATGGGAAAGTTGTTCCCTCCACCCAATGAATCACTTTCCCAATTTCTTGCAATTATTATATCATTTTTTTTATTAAATTGACCCCATTAAGTTAGTGTTTACCATTTTTAACCACATTTTTTTTTAAATTATAGGATTTTGTTTCCTTTTCTTGTGAGTACCGAACACTTAGAAGGAAAATTAATAAGAATGATAATTTCCCATGGTAATGGAAAATGCAAAGAATTTGGTTCCTTCCCTTCCTTTCCATGAAACAAACATGGCCTTAGAGTCTCTGAGTCTCTGACTATGGAACCTGCTGCAGCATGTGAGTCTGTGTCTGACAGAAGTCACAGAACCATCATAGTTGAGCTTGTATTTGGGGGAGGAGGGTTCCATTTGATGATAGGAGATGATTGGGATTTATGTTGAGTAGGTGGAGGGTTAGCTAAATTATCCGGGTAAGATTGTCGTATTTTTCCTAATGTCTTGGAAATGAGGTGTTATTTATTTTTATATTTTTGGAAAAGATGAGGTGTTCTTATTTGTTTGCAAGGAAGTGATTCTAATTTTTTTCTGGGTTTTTTTAGTTCAGCAGCTTTTTAGTTTTAGCTAGATATGTTTTCTGTTTTTTATTTGTTTTTATGACCTTTCGGTCTTCTCCCCGGTTGTACTCGGTGACTCCCTTCTCAATGAATTCAGTTTCCTTTGACCAAAAAAAAAGATTTTATTGATCCGCAACAGCAGGCATTACCGTGCTTATCTTTGATTTGTATAATGAGTTTGGTTTGCCGTAGTGTCGAGGTTTTTTTTGCCGGCTAGAGATCGACTGTCGAATTTCGATAGGTTGTACGTGATTTGATTTAAATCAATTCCTACTCAAGAACAAAATTTGCCAAAAACCCTCCAAAAACATGTTTCTCCCAGCGCTCTATTTGAACCAATTAGAAAGGGGAGTTAATAGAGGGTTGGTCTTTAGTTCTGCTTGTTTATTTTATTTTATTTTATTTTTTTTTGTGAAGCACTTTAGTTCTGCTTCTTCTTCTTGTTGCTGTTTCTATTGTGAACATCAAGCAGCCTCCTAAACATGGTTCAATAACCTTTAAATTTTAACTGTTAAACTTTAGGGTGATGGTGGGGCTTTAAATTTTCACTTGAACTGTCTCCAAGTTAGTAGTAAATTCAGTTTAGCAAGGCCTTCGAACAAACCGGGTTCATGTTACCAGCTTTTCAACTATCTGTTTACAATGTTAGTGCAAACCCAGGACCTCCCTAATTAGTTTGATTCTCGAATTCATTCATCGACATAGACATCAAACAAGCAAGAACACATATTTGGGATCGGGCAAACAAAGCCAACAAAAAACTCTAATTAGATATGTACAAGACCTTTCTTTCAATGTAGAAGAGAATACTACAATCTTTCTAACAATCCAGAAAGGAATTACATTTCTTTATGCCCGCAACGGAACACGATCGACACTATGCTAGTTCGCTCGGTTCTCTCAAGGCAATTAACAACACACCTGAAACTAGATTCATATCAAACCCAGAAAACAGAACCTAAACATTCAACAAACACCGAACAAAACTCGAGTGAAGACAGAGCAGAGCATCAGTTTTAAAAAGCTCGAATTTTGGAAGCTTCATGGTTATTCACCAATCAGTTTTTCAATTCCAAATATTTCTCATCATTTGCTCTCTCATCTCTTCAACAAATCTAAGAAAAAAAGTTTGAAAATTTTGAGGGCAGAAGATAAAAATCACCATAGAAACAATGAATGAAAAACAGAGGCGGAGACTAAAGACAGTACCACTTTCACAGCTTTATATAGAAGGATATAAGCCCCAAAAACCCTAACATCACACACGGCGTCGTTTGGTGATAATTAGACTAAATGACGAGAATAACCTTATATGATCGAACGGCCCACGTCTCTCGACTCTGATCATATAAGAACCCTGTTTCTTCATTGTGATTAGGTCTTCCTCTCTGCTCTGTTGTGTTAGGTTTTTTTCTGAAGCTCCTGCCGCCGAAGCAAACAGCGACCTATTCAAGATGGTGAGCAGAGCCTAATGTTCTTATTGTTCCACGTATTTGATAACCCTTTTTTCCGATCTGAAGTTTCGTGGTTTTGTAATACAGGTGCTTCAGAACGATATCGATTTGCTTCACCCACCGGCTGAGCTCGAGAAGAGGAAGCACAAGCTCAAGCGTCTCGTGCAGACCCCCAACTCTTTCTTCATGGTAAACCCCAATATCCACCCTTTACTTTTCTTTTTCGTTTTATCTGTTCAAGATTTGATTTTTAAAGTTTGATTTGTTTTAATTACGCGCAGGATGTCAAGTGCCAAGGTTGCTTCAACATGTAAGTGATGATGTTAACTTTTAAATGTTTCAATTTTATTGATGCTGTTGGTTTCTTTGTGTGAGTTTAACGAAGATAATATTTTTTTTGTGCAGTACGACTGTGTTCAGTCACTCCCAAACAGTTGTGGTGTGCGGTAATTGCCAGACTGTGCTTTGCCAGCCGACCGGTGGCCGTGCCAGACTGACTGAGGGTTGCTCTTTCCGAAAGAAGGGAGATTGATTTGTGCTGATTGAAACGCATTTTCAAGAGGCTTAATTGTGAGGATCTTCTCATTTTTGCAATGGGGTTTTAGTTTTATTTGAAGTGTAACTGTTCTGCACATTTGCCATGAGAGTGGTATGCTATGATCTGGAAGTTTAGTGGTTTATGTTATTGAATACTTTTCTGTTAGTATTGTTGGAGATATGCTTTGAAATGAAGTTCAGTGGTTAATGTTATCCATTACTTTCAGTTGGTATTGGTGGGGACACGTTATATATTAGAAGTAATTGAATCCTTACATGGTGATCTTTATGCTGCTATTTCTCAATTGTCCAGCGCTACTTGTTCTGGTATAGTTTTGTTTGTCTTCTGCTAAGTATCAGATAATCTTTATTTATTGTAGGATGCAGTGTCTCTCTTTGTCAAGAATCTCTTGTACTTATTGTGTGATATTAGGAGTTTGCGATTAGTTGTTTCCAGGGCAATGAAACATGTCTAGATGACATGGTGATTCAGCAATTGAAAGAACTTTATAACCTTATGGATCATCTCTTTTACTAATAAAACCAACTATGGATCTCCTAGTTCCTGCATTGTTTCATTAGTTTGTGTATTTAGTTGGTTAGCTTCTTTTATGCAACTGTGGTATCTGTGAGTTATTTGATAGAACTAGCTTTACATTGAGTTGGTCATTGTGAAGCTATCAGTTGATGGGACTGGCTTCACATTCAGTTTGTCATTCTAAAGCTATCAGTTAATAGGACTGGCCTCACATTCTGAATGCTGCAGTGGTTAGTGGTCATTTTGTAAATTTTTTCATACATCTATGGAAATCCCCAACAGTCTTTTCACTCCCAAGTTTCCAAGTTTCGAGATCTAAGATTTGTGGTGAGGTTATATTCCTGGTGCTTGAATTATACACCAGTGGTCTCAGAATTAGATATTAGGGTCCATGTCGAAGTCATGGACCCTGTGCCACGACGTTTAGTATTCCTCTCAGTTTCCAGATGACACACATTTCTGAGTTTTGATACACCGTGAACAAAATCATTAGTGATAACTGCTTATTGCTTTGGTGACGATTTCCGTAGTGTGAGAGACGTCTGCTTCATCCTTGAACAACACCCATGCCCACTTGTGGTGCACTAGTATCATCAGCGAGATATGACTTCAGTACTCTTCTGGTATTTGATTGATTCCTCCCATGTCTTGCCACCGTCCAAAGATACATCGACTCGCTCAATTCCTCGACCACCTTCGGAAACTGCATATCCATAAACTACATTCTGCAAATACATTTGATGGAGAGCAATGACTACTACATCGCCTCCATTCTGCTTAATGAAACAGCTAAAAAAACCTTTCCGGGCTCTGCTGTATTTTCTTCCTCCAAAGAACAAATCACACACTGCAAAATATATTGAACCTAACATCCATCAGTTCATTGAAGAATCTATGAACATATGAACAAATACTTCCAAGTTAAGCTGTTGAATACCTGAACTGGAAAATCCACCCGAGGCCTTCTGGTTGACCAATCTATATTTTCCCAGTTCAATGTAGGACGAAACATCTTATAGTCCGTTTGCGTACAAAATCCCTGTTCCACAATAAAATGATGTAGAGTTTTCACCCATTTATGTGTAAAATCAGTATGTCATGTTACATGAAGGAAAACCAACTAACCAAGGCATTCATTTTCAATAATAACCAAGCCATTTTACAGATCGAGCACCAATCACACCAGGAACAATTATACGCAGAGGATAGCGATGATCCCTGTTTAGAGGCTTTAACATAAGAAAGAAGAATTAGAAGAGATCTCATATGACAATTGAAAAGCTGTTCATAATTTAGCTCTCCAATCATTTCATATACAAGTATAACCTCAGCATCCACATTTGTGGCTTGAATTAATGGAATTTTAGACTTGTAAGGTCCCTCGTTTCCTCCAAGACACATTGGATTTTAGCGAAGATCATCCTCAATCGGGAAAAGAACAATGTTTGTTATATGTATAAATACTGAACCTCTTGCATACTGTTTGTTATATCTACACTAAGAAACTCAACATGCTTGCCTCCCAGGCTGACACTAATGTTAACTTCGAGATGCCCACAAGTTCAAGAACATCAGCAACTTTAGCTTTCATAGTGGAGAAATTAAGTAGAAGTTGATTTATGAATGAAAGAAATTGATAAGCTAGCATAGAGGACATATCAATTGCAGATACATCCCGTCCAACACTACTTAGCTAGAAAGAAATTACCAAAGCAAGCTCATTACTTGTGACAAAAGTATACAGTTACTGTTAGAGCATCACTAGACAGTCGATAACTATCTAGCAGCGGCTGAATTCTCAATCAGATGATTTGGCCAAGCTAGGATTCTAACACCATGCTAGCTTCACCACCAGCCCATTTCCCTTCATTTTTTCCATAATCTCCAAACCACGCACCCTCTTCTTCCTCTCTATCAACAAGCTTCTCCTTCACCACCCGCCCCCCCCCCCCCCCACATTTCACCAAGCTCTTTGCTTTGGTCTCTTGACAAAAGCTGTCCTACTCCAAAAATCACATACCCTTCAGCCTGGTCATCAAGCCATTTCAACACTTGGTGCACACAAATAGTGGAGGCAACCGTTCTTCTACTTCCACCAACTCAGCGACCGGAGAGGTTCCAAGTTTTTGTTTTGTTTTTTAAAGGTGGGACCCTCCAGCCCGCGTAGGTCCACCACTCCTACTTCCGCCTAGACGTACCCGGACTCCGCTTAGGCCCAATTCGCTTATGTTTTTCTTTTTTTCCGTTAATACAAAATAATATATAGAAATTAGATTAGCCTTTCCCGCTGAAACACACAGGCTTTGAATTTGGTGGCCATGCTCAGACTGATCTCGTCTGCACATTTCGCTACCCATTATTGCAAACCCAATTCTTTCTTAACCTTTCAACGATGTGGCTACTTTACCCAATTGACCCAACACTTCACATCCCACTCACAACCTCCCAACCCAGGATTCGACTCTCACGTCTACGCAGCCACGCTCCAACATCACATCCAAAACACCGACTTCACTTCCGCAACGGCTCTTCACTCCCACATTTTGAAGAAAGGCGGATGCTTGGACCTGTTCGCTTACAACATTCTCGCCAACATGTATGTGAAAGCTGGTTCAGTCAACGATGCACTCAAGGTGTTCGACGAAATGCCCCACAGAAATGTGATTTCTTTTGTCACCTTAATCCAGGGGTTTTCGGAGTCTCAGCGTTTCGCTGAGGCTTTAGAGTTGTTTGGAAGGTTGCATAGAGAAGGCCACGAGCTGAACCCGTTTGTGTTTACCGCTGTTTTGAAGTTGCTTGTGAGGATGGGACTGGCTGAGCTGGTTTGGACTGTCCATGCTTGTGTTTATAAGCTCGGACACGGCGCCAATGCCTTTGTCGGCACTGCTCTTATTGATGCTTACTCTGTTTGCGGCGATGTTGGTATTACTAGGGATGTGTTTGATGGGATTGTTTGTAAGGATATGGTAGCTTGGTCCGGGATGATAGGGTGCTATGCTGAGAATGGCGGTTTTGGAGAGGCGGTTGAGCTCTTCTGTCAAATGAGGGTGGTTGGGTTCAGGCCTAATAATTATACTTTTAGCGGTGTGCTTAAGGCCTGTCTCGGGTTAAAGGCGCTGGATCACGGGAAGTGTGTTCATGGATGTGTGATAAAATCATGTTACGAAAAGGACCTGTATGTGGGGATTTCTTTGCTTGATTTGTACACCACATGTGGAGATGTTGATGATGCTCGGAGGGTGTTTCAAGAGGTGCCCAAAAATGAAGTGATTCCTTGGACTCTCATGGTTTCGCGGTACGCTCAGAGTAACCACTGTGAAGAGGCGCTGGACATGTTCTGTCGGATGAGGCAAGCTTTTGTTGCTCCCAATGAGTTTACGTATGCTAGTGTGCTGCAAGTTTGTGCAACCATGGAGAGTTTAGTTTTGGGGAAGCAAATCCATTGTCACGTAGTCAAGGTTGGTCTTGACTCAGTTGTGTATGTTTCAAATGCCCTCATGGATGTCTATGCTAAATGTGGACAGATAGAAAACTCGATGGACCTTTTTCTTAAATCATCAAACAGAAATGATGTATCTTGGAACACAATGATTGTTGGTTATGTCCAGTTAGGTGATGGGGAGAAGGCGTTGACTTTGTTTTCAGATATGCTTAGATGCCAAGTGCAAGCCACAGAAGTGACGTACTCCAGTGCTCTCCGTGCTTCCGCTAGCCTAGCAGCGTTGGAGCCAGGACATCAGATTCATTCAGTGACAATCAAAACCATATATGACAAGGATACTGTAGTTGGTAATTCTTTGATAGACATGTATGCCAAGTGTGGGAGCATCAAAGATGCCCGCTTGGTGTTCGATAAGTTGAAGCAACAAGATGAAGTTTCATGGAATGCAATGATCTCAGGATATTCTATGCACGGTCTTGGTAAGGAGGCTCTAAAACTTTTTGAAATGATGCAGGAAACAAATTACAAACCAAACAAGTTAACCTTTGTTGGTGTCCTATCGGCATGCAGCAATGCAGGACTGTTAGACCAAGGACATGCTTATTTTAATTGTATGGTAGGGGACTACGACATAGAACCATGCATGGAGCACTATACTTGTATGGTCTGGCTTCTGGGGAGGTCAGGCCAGCTTGATAAGGCTGTGAAGTTGATTGACGAAATCCCATTTGAACCTAGTGCTATGGTATGGCGTGCTTTGCTTGGAGCTTGTGTTATCCATAATAATGTTGAGCTTGGAAGGATTTCTGCCCAGCATGTGCTCGAAATGGATCCACAAGATGAGGCTACACATGTGTTGTTGTCAAACTTATATGCCACTGCAAAGAGGTGGGATAATGTGGCTTCTGTTAGAAAAAACATGAAAAGGAAAGGAGTAAAGAAGGAGCCGGGCCTAAGTTGGATTGAGAACCAGGGCAGAGTTCATTATTTCACCGTGGGTGATATTTCACATCCTGACATGAGACTGATCAATGGGATGCTGGAATGGTTGAAAATGAGAATCTTGAAGGCAGGTCATGTTCCCAATTGTAATGTTGTTATGCTTGATGTTGAGGATGATGAAAAGGAGCGCCTCTTGTGGGTACACAGTGAAAGATTAGCTCTAGCATTTGCGCTGGTTAGAACTCCATCTGGGAGCCTCATTCGTATCATTAAAAATCTACGGATATGTGTAGACTGCCATGCCACAGTGAAGTTAATATCAAAGGTCGTGCAGCGTGAAATTATTGTTAGAGATATGAATCGGTTCCATCACTTTCAGGATGGGATTTGCTCCTGTGGTGATTACTGGTGATTGATTTTTGTTGAGATCTGGTACTTCGAAGGTGATTTCATGAAGTATTCCTGTCCTAAACACGGAGAAATAGAATGTGATGCATTCTCTTGCAGGTAATTCCATATATAACCAGCAACATGAACAAATTATAATGTGAATACATGTTTTATCTACATGTTTTGTGTAGTGTTTGAAAAGTTGGCTCACACACACACAGACCATGCTGGCAACATTTGTTTCAACAATGCGTTACACTTTTCTTTGTATGTCTTTGGCCTTCTAGCAGGTTTAAACTAGATCTTTTGAATACCATGATGAACTTTGCACCTCTATTGCCAATTAGCATTTCCCAACATTCCTTCTGGGCCCCAAACTCCAAAACGTGCAAATGTGAACCACAATTTCTACTGATCTTGTAAAATGCTGTCTTGTTGATAATTCAGAATTCTTATCTGTTACTGTACTTATTTTTACTCTGGCAACTTCTTTGTTCCCATTACCATTTCTTTTTTCACTTTGTAAGTTCAGAAAGATGAAATGAAAAAGATGATCCACTTTTTCTAGAGATCAGCCTGCCAATTATGACCATGTGAAATAATAGTATAGCCATTTGATTAAATAATGTCATTCATTATCAATCTGTGGTCATGTCATGGAAGTTTAGCAGCACCCAGTTACATGAATTTGTCGGCATAAATTATCACTGTTGTTGTCAATATGCAGCTCGAGTAAATTGCACATCTTTGCATCCCTATTCTGCAAGGATCAGAGTCGATCTTGGATGATCATGCACGGAACTTGACCCTGGAATCTCTAGCTTTTTTATTTTGGTCTTTGCGGCATCATCTTGCTAAGAAAAAATTGCTGATATATTGCATACATAATCCTGTCATTTATGTGCAAGGATGCATGCATGTTTTTATTGAGAATCTACCTATTTATATGCTGTATATGAAGAGTATGGTGTGTTTGAAATCAAGTACATTGGTATAACGTAGAATTCTTCTCCATGTGTCATGGTCTTCCCTCTCACATTTATTGGAGAACATACTTAATAAACTTGTTAATCACTGACTTAATGCAAAAGCACTCGTTAAATAAAAATAAATAAAAAAAGCTGAGAGTGGATAATCATAGTGAAGTAAGTCATTTGCTATATGATAACTGCCATCAAATATCTGCTATATACTGTGTATCACATCATAGCTTCAGTCATTTGTGACATTAGACACATCATATCGCACTTAAAATGTTCCGTATTGCACTTTAGCATATTATTCATTCAAAGTTACGATTGTGATCTTAAGTTTTTGACTTTCAAGTCTCAAGTTTTGCACAATGTTGTAGGTGCTAGTGGAGTAGAACAGTGGTTGATTAGGCAAGTTTATTGCAACAGCAGGAGTCAATGTTTCTTTTCTTCAAAAATTTCTGCAAATAGGTTTGTGGCACAATGTTGTAGGTGCTAGTGGAGTAGAACAGTGGTTGATTAGGCAAGTTTATTGCAACACCAGGAGTCAAAGTTTGCTTTTCTTCGAAAATTTCTGCAAATAGGTTTGTGGCTAGGAGTGCAGATTCTAGTCTTTGGGTTATAAGTTTCTGTTTTGATGATAGACGCGCATTATCTCTAACTAGTCTGAATATTACCATGATCTCTGCATAACTGCATGACTTATGACATCAAGCCTTACATAATATGAATGTCCTTTCACTTGGTTGCTGCCTACATTTTAATGGCTGCTCACTTCATGTCTCACCAGGGAAATGACTATACTGGCCAAGCTTGTGACTACTGTGCGAGTACAAGTCTTTGCACGCATCTATATTACTAGAGCTAGCGAGTCTGGTAAGATATTAAATGTTGAAAATGTATAAGGATAAATCGTGCATAAATAGTTATTTGTTTTTGCAAGCCTGAACCATGAGTTTGCTTCCTTTTTGTTTTGTTTTTTACAGGAAGAATATTGTGGATTTGCTGCTTTTTTTGGTAAACTTCAGCTGCCATTTTTCATTTGTTCAGAGAAAAGTATGAATCAGGTATACCTTGAGTTTCCACAGAAGAAAATATATTGGGAATTTATCTATAGTTGATTGCATTCCGTTAACTATCAAAAATAAATAAATGCTTCCTCTTGAGAGAGACTTGGCTCTTGAGAAAGTAACAGTTCATCTTACTGACAAAACCTTGTTTATAGTTCTGCTTCAAAAGAGAATTTGACAAACCAGCTACAAAGTCCCCACTATCACTAGGAGTACTCAAATTTATCCAATTAATATTGAATTTCTATTTGACTTTGTTTTCATTGTGTTCCACTGAGACTCTTTACAAGTTATATATCCAACTCCAGATGAAGCACTAAATTAGGTTGCATAATGGAAATGATATTTATCCCCAACTTAAATTTCTATTATGTTTATCATTTCCTAGTATATATCATCTATTTATAATTATATACATGTCAAGGTGTCATCTAAAGAATGTTGTGTTTGTGTAAATTGTCTGATACAAGTAGCCTTGTTCGACACCAAATGTGATGGACTCAACTTGCTTCTAAGATCAGCAATACCAAACAAATATCTAAAATTACTAGGGGAAAGACCGTGTTTTCTCCTCTTCTGATGCCCTTCGATCAGATTCTCAGTGTTGCCCAATGAATTAGTAACTGGTAAGTTCTCGTCCTCTTTTCCAAAATTAGTACTTTATCGGTGTTTATTCTTTCTGGTTCATGTTACTGATAATAACCATGGCTGGGACTTGTTATGTGTTTTACAAGTATAACTAAGAGCTGGAGAGAAAGGGAGTGTGGTTCTTCAGCAGCAATTTGTAAGGGTTAAGCAGGGTGTTCTGTTGCCAAACCCAGAGAAAATTAAGGTGCATCTGTTTGACATCACTAATCATCATATCCGAAACCAGTCCTGGTACTGCACTTCATTTTATAAACCCTCTAATTCTGAAACATTTGTAGGTGACGAGGGTCGGACTTACAGAAGGCTACAGTCTCAGAAGATTTTCTGCGTCAATCCTTTGGTAACAGGTTTGAATGTGGCTTTGGGTAAGCTATGTATACATATTCCAAATCACATATTTTCCAGAATTCTTGCACAATAGTTGCTCACCTGAACAAGTATTATGAGAACACAGAAATGCTTGATTATATAGAGCACTGAAACTTTAATGTAGTATTTAGTTTGTATAACTCTGAATTGAAACTTCATGTAGCTTCGCCGAAGGGTAGGGGCATCATGCTATGAACATGTATTCTCAATTTCTCACACTCAAAATTGTGATTATCGATCTTACTACCCTATTTCATAACTCATTGCATAAGTCAGTCATTTGACTTGCTTCATCCTGTAAATCAAATTATTGTAACATGAAGTAAATGTCGTCTGATAATTGAGAGATGAGCGTGACCTATCTACCAGATTGAGAGTTCTTCAAAAATTCCATGTATGTTGATTGTGGAGGTTCGTTCACAGTTCACAGTTTCCCTTGTATAGAAAATTGCCTAAACCTGTAGTTGGGCCATGTCTTAATTTGTACGCGAGGCGGAATCTATATACTGATCATTGCTTTGGAAGCTGGCATCTCACAATCAAACGTGAGGGGCTCATTATCGATCTTTCCAATGCTTGAAGGTTTAGTATTAGCAAATCACTTGTGACAAAGAACTGCCAGAAGCAGTTATGAAAATAGAAACGGTACCTTTTCTGTTCTTCAAATTCATCGTTGGCAATTAGAGCATTGCACCGCTAGGAAAGTTTTTTAGGTTTTCAAATGGTTTTTCAAAATTTTACATTTTGCTCAATGCCGATGAAGCTTATGTGCAAATAGAATATGAGAATCGTTTTTGGCTTAAAATAAGTAGTACTGGACAGAGGGAAGAGAGAATTCTAGTGCATGCGTTAGAAGGCATTGAGCAACATGGAGGTCTTATTCAGAAGGTGTGCCTGGTTATAAAATAACAAGTTCAGATCACATATTCACATGGGAGAGGGGAGGCAAAAGTGTAAAGGTAGATCAGAGACATGCATGCACCCATAACACACCAAACCTATCAAACAGAAGAACTGTCCCAATGAAATTGGAACTCTCTATTCCATTAGGAATATATTTAGGGTTCCTATACGTTTTCAAATTTAACTATATACTATAGCATGGTCGACTGTTCACAAGCATGTGAACAGTGACTCTTTTTTTTTTTTGGTTCTGAAATAGGTAATTTAGATTTTTCTAGATAAGCTTTCTCTCGGTAAAGAATTTTTACCCTCTATTTTTTCTTTTCTTCTACCTCAAGAATCTTTCAGATCGATCTTGCCTCTTCATACCTCCTTTATTTTTATTTCTCCCGTCTCTCTGTCTTTGCATCTCAGAGAATATCGTCGTTTCATTTCATCTCTTTCACTATTGTTCTGTTTTATGCCTATAAACAGTGTGAAAACACTGTTCATTAACAACAGTGAATTTTTTTTTGTTCTGAAACAAGTAATTTAGATTTTTCTAGATATGCTCTCTCTCGACAAAAAATTTTTACCCTCCATTTTTGACTTTTTTTTTCTTCTGCCTCCTAAATCTTCCTGATCAATCTTGCCTCTTCAAACATCTTTTATTTTTATTTCTCCCGTCTCTTTGTCTTTGCATCTCAGAGAATATCGTCGTTTCGTTTCATCTCTTTCATTATTGTTCCGTTTTGTGCCTATATACTATTGCTTGGTTAACTGTTCATAAGGCACTGTGAACAGTGTGCAGACCTTTTTACCCTGCCGATGGGCTGTGTAATTCTGTATACCCTTCGTTTCAACTGTATGTATAATTTTTATTTTTTTTCCACCGCTTCTCGCTCTCTCTCTCTCGCCCAATATTTCTCCATCTTTCTCACAAAACAGAAGAGTCTAGAGATATTAATATATTATCGTGATAATTTATTACCCCGTTGTTTCACAGAACTATTTCTGTCATTTTCTCTACTGTTTTGTATACGTACTAATCAAAACAATTAAAACATTTATATTTTAGGTAGAATACAAGATTAGCTAGATATTTTGTTGTATAAAGATTATTTTTGTGATAACTCTTATATTTATGTGAAATATACATAATGTGGATATTACTGGACGCGGATATCAACTCTAGTCAAAACTAAAAAAGAATCTGAAAGGAAAATAACAATACTCTATTCCCATATTTGGTTCTTGTAAATGATTAATTTGCTAGTTGCTTTTATGATGGTTTACGAGCATGCTTATCATCACTTGATTATTATTTTTTGAAACAGAAAAATCATATTTTGATCAGACTAAACAGCTAGCAGTCACCATCAATCAATCTAATTTCTTAGCCAGTTACTATTTCTCCCTAATTATATATAGGACAAGCTTGCTTTGGCTAACGAGTTTAAATATGAAACTTTGGAGGGAGTATAAGAACTTCGACCATAATATTGCAGGTTATGAAGATATAAACGTTGATGAAAATTTAAGTGAAAATTTTGAAACATTGTCCAACATGCATGTGCTATATCAAAATTTCAAGAAGGTTGTTATGAAATATGGGCAATTATCAAAACTATATGTGCTTTGGGAACATGCAGTAATGCAGTGTAACCTTTACAATGGATTATGGAACCTAAATAAACAAGAATTAATCATAAAACATCATATAGATATGATTCATTAGCTTTATCAACAAGAGAATATGAACATGAACATGATGATCGAGATTGTCTTATATGACAATTGACATGTGCAGCACTCATCATTCATCACTACTCTCCCACTCGATTTTGTTTGTAGTAATTTGCAATTGTACACCCTAGCTAGCTATAAAGCCCAAACCTAGCGAAGCTATACTACAAAAAGATGAACCAGAATTTTGAACCTAGCTATGAGCTGCAATGCAAGGAGTAGAAGAAACCATGATTAAAGTCATGAAAGAAAAAGCCAGCAATTTTTTCGAGCTACCTCTTCGCTCTGTGCCTCTATCCTTTTCATGATTCCACTGCATACCACGAAAGAACAAGCAACCAAAAAGTTTAACGATCGAAAAGACATTTTTGTTTAGGCAGTTGAGCTATAGTTCGAGTTGATTGATAAATATACGATCTATCTTGTCAAAGATCTTTTAGTGAATTTCCCAGGACAACACGAGAGAGAGATGGAAAAAGCTAATATGATCATGATGATCATTTTGTAATTTTCCAGTGGCAAAGGGCGCGGCATTGATCTATCTCATCATCTGCTGAATCATCGAGTCGATTTAGTTGCAGCTATTATTCACGTTCCCATTACCAGTTAACTATTCAAATCGATCACTACTTTTCATCGCTAATCCAACGTCCACGTGACTCAACCATGACAATGCAAAGCAAAGCCATCTCATATTTCTTTTTTCTTCTCAAATGGAACCCAATAGCAGTAGCAGCTCGGTTGTATTATAAAAGAAAAACCCTAGTAGCTGCACAGAGAATATAAAAGCATATAGTTCTGGGTTTTCTGCTAACGTAATGATGATTAGCTGGGTTATAAAATAATTAAGCAATCAGAGGACAATTGAAACAGTAGTGGATGATTAGTATCTGAATTTATACATCGATCACAGGTCAAAATCCCAGCTGAAGCGGATTTTACGCAACAAGATACATTTACACTACGTTATTAATATGTAAATGTTTAAATTGTCGTGTGTAAAGATTAAATGAAAACTAGAAATCTCAAATTTTTTATTTTTATTTTTATTTTTAATCCGATCAAATTAAACGTCCATAATAAGAGTACATCTTATTCGATCTCAGATTCACACCTCTTGTATTAAAAATACTTAACACTATTTTTTAAGTTTTAATCTTATAAACGGCATTAGAATATATATATTAATACGATATGAATAACCAAATTAAAATATTCCATACTCACCTCAAGAATTTTCGAAGAAAATGATGATGATGGCTGGCGGGAATAGAATATGGAGCGCGGGGAGCGTAGAGAGAGAGAATGTTTGGCGGGGGACGGTGGGGCCCAGAGGAGAGCCCCCCACGAAGTCCGGCTTTGCACGCGCAGTCAGGAAGGTGGGGACCACGGATTGCAGTCCCACGCCTCTGTCCATGCAAAAAAGATAAAATTATTTTTCCGAAAAGGAAAATGAGAAAATAGAAAGGGAGGGAAGGCGTGGAATTTTATGGCCCCCATGGAAAGAGGAGAGAGTGGTCTTTTGTCGGGAATATCGAGGGCGTACGCTGCTATCGTGAACCAGCATACACCCTATAACAGGAAGCTTTCTTCTATTCCGTCGACTACCATGCGCATGCTGCATCTGCATGGCTATGGCTGCCTTTTTGTAATCAATTATTTCTTTAGAAAAGAGAATGAGAAAAGAAGAAGAACGAAAACGAAGGCTAGCTGGTGTTTTTTTAGCCCGAGACCAAATGTGGAAATGCATGTACTGATCGAGATGATCGATGGACATGGTGGTCGATCTGTGTATACTGAGAGAGAAAGATTTAGAATAATAGAGAGGGAGGAGGACGTCTCTCACAATCAGAGCTAGATCCAAACCTACCTTACGAGATAGCTTAGCCTCTGCTACTTTTTATCACGAATTTTGGGGCGTATACGTAGCCATATATATATGACTATCAAGTTAGTGCTGTGCATCGTTGATATGTTGCTGTGAAAGGAATGTAGATATATACGGTAAAGCTTTAAGCATGCGAAAATATACTTTAGGTATCGATCTTTCCAATGTACGTACTTACGTATGTATGTACGTATGTCTTCTCCATTTCCGAGGTGATAGAGGATGTCAAAACTAGCCAATCCAATTGATGGAATCAAACTAATGATCTCTCTGTGTGCTAGCTATTCCCATCCAAATAATGTGAAAATATGAACGTATGAACCGATTTTACAGCTAACAAACGTATTAAAGTTCACAATACACATCACAACGTATGATTGTATTTTACAAGGATTCTAAACGAGGCGTGAAATTGCACTAAAAACAGATCGAGTACGTCAATGGATGTATAATTAGTTCATCATGTCACATATATATACTTTAGAATGTTCGCAACACATTTGTATATGAGCTGGCTAGCAGCCAAGAAAACTACCATCATCAACGTACGTACTCTAATATGAGTAAAGGAAAAGGAAAGCGAATAGGTTTGATTACCTTCCAAGCCCCATTATTTGACATGCAAAATTAAGTCTCACTCTGGATAATTAATATATACGTAATTAATACTACTGTATATGCATCTGTATACGGTAATTCCATAGTACGTACTGCTATATTCCTCGGAACCTAATCCTTGGATAACTTCTTCTAGGTGCTTGAGTTATGGCGGGAAATATACATAGTACACTCTAAACAGTTCGAAAGGCCGGAGCAGATAAACTGAAAGTAATCAACTAATTGGTCTGTTTGAACTTCGATGCAGACTTATAGCAGATGGTTGAATTTGATCTGGTAGGTAACATGACTCGGAAAAGTTGTTCTTGTTCTTGTTCATGTTGAGAGAGAGAGAGAGAGAGAGAGAGAGAGAGAGAGAGAGAAG
>NW_004443448.1:1680457-1683114 GCF_000184155.1 Fragaria vesca subsp. vesca
GAGAGAGAGAGAGAGAATACGAGAAAGAAAACGCAAAAGGTGATCATGTCCAAGTCAATTTGAGTGTAATTGCAAGCACCTTTTGGTAGTAAAACTATCAATCAGTACAGAAGAAGGGAGATATGTAAACAATGATAAAAGGGAGAAAGTGGTGTGGCTAGGTTTTGTAATAAAGAAACCCACATCTCTGAAAACCCAGCCGGCCAAGGAAAAAGAGCAAAGTATTAATCGTTGTATATAAAGAGAGTCGGGAAATGATGAGCTTTCTGTGACGATGGTGAGTGGGAAGCAGTGAACAAGAAAAAGGGAATAGAAAGAAGAAGAAAAAACAGAAAAAGGAATATTTAGGATTGGGTGACATGCAGAGATCAGCAGCTTGCTGTTTCATCAGTTTCTGTTAGTTATTACTTATTAATTAGTTAATCTGGGTTATTATAAACCATTACTCACTGTTCCTTATTCTCTTTTTATTCGTAGTTAAGTCCCATGCATGTGTGCTTAACTGCTTTGATCAAATCACCAAGCGTGCTCTGTATGTTCTGAGCTCTCTCGAGTCACACATGAAAGAACAGCACCAGAAGCTCTCTGTTTCATTGGGTTACAGCACCATTATTTAGCTATTTTGATAGCTATCTTAGTACAAATCCAATTGCATAGCCAATACTGTATCCGCGAGCTAGTTAGTAATGAGTTCGATCGCACTTGATATATATAACAAAAGGCTACCCCAATTTCCAAAATAAAAAGGATTTATGAATATGATGAAACGGAGAATGAGGATGAATATCCTGTAGACGTCGTGAGAGGGTTTGCTTCCAGTTAAAGGGGACATGCAATGCAAAGTGGTAAATCCGAAACGGAGGGAGGAATATATAGAAAGTTGGCCCCCTTTTTCACTTTGGAATTATGCGAATGGAATTATGGAATGAATGAATATTTGTGAATAAAATGCTCGATAGCTCTCGCCCCACAGGCCAACATCCCATTTACAAAAGGCATCTCCTCGATCGCACAATACAACAATACATGATTGTTTGTATCCACTACGCACCAAAAAATCTAAAGTAAGAGTATACACAACCCTAGCTTGCTACCTTTTCTCTTCAAGACTAGTCTCTGTCACCAGATTGCAAAAGAAAGGATGTTTTATATAGGCTTTCGTGCTTTGTTTGTGCGATGAGTATAGATAGAGAGAGAGAGAGAGAGAGAGAGAGAGAGAGAGACCTAATTTCAAAAGTTTCAACAGTAGAGAAGCAAGCAACATTATAAAGTAACATAGCAACTTCATGATCAGTGGTATATGATAAACAAAATGTCAATGTAATGTAACTAGCACCGTGTTTAAGGTAGATGATTTACTCGTGGATATATAAGATATTCACAAATCTAGCTAACTTAGTGATGACTGTTGTTTCTTTACTTTACACATACTGGAAGCGAACTTCTACAAAGAGACAAGTTCAATCTTAGGCTTCCAGCTAGAATTTTGTGTCAAAGTCTAAATGGTTACTAACCACTCATGTCCAATTCTAACTTGCAGGGGAGGACACGAAAAAAGACGATTCTGCGTGTGTATAATACTGATAAATTTGAAGGTAATGGGGTCTGTCTGTCATTACGGCACATAATTCCAATAACAGCTAAAATCTGGAATTTCAGACCAATAAAATCTGAATTCCAGTATACTCTGTATACTATTGGATAGAATGAATGCAGCGCTCGATCGATACAAGTTTAATTCTCAGTGGCCTGGGTTTCTTTCGGCATGAATAATAATATACAGTCTAGGCTTCTAGCATAAATCATACTAATATTGCAACCTTAATGGTATGTTCCTCCTGATGAAGAACCACCATCCACTTCTGTTTTTTTTTTTTTTTTTTTATCAACCTCATGTATTTTTTCATGTAAATGATTAAGGACCTACATTTTTACATAATGCATGTGGTCCTTAATTGGAGGTGGTTTTCAGGAGAAAGAATTTCTTTGCGTACCAAAAATTTACTCTCTTCTTTCCTTTTTGTATGAAAAATTTGAAGATCAATGACCTTCTATTCTGTACAGTGCGTAAATGTTCTTCCCAAGTACTCCCAATGCCCCAATATAAGTTTGAGACAAATTATGGTACTGGGATGTATATCCTACTTTTATTTTATATGTACTTGAACAAAAATTACAATGTTATGAATCAAATTACAATATTGAGAACAAATTTACTAAATTTATTTACACTATTTATATGAAGTTAAACAAAATTACAACTATGAAAACAATTTGTTCAAAAAGTTGTAAAATGGTTGTACATTCACTACTGGAAAAAAACACTTAGGAGACGGAATTATTTCGTCTCCTAAGTGACAGATTTCGTCTCCTAAGTACTTAGGAGACGAAACGTCCATCGCCTAAGTGTGGTGAGGTAGACACTTAGGCGACGAAAACTAAAATTCCGTCGCCTAAGTGGTTCTTAGGCGACTGAATACTTTCGTCTCCTAAGCACTTAGGCAACGAATTTTATTTTATAATAAAAAAAAATTATCCACTTAGGAGACGGAATAGTTGAATTTCGTCGCTAAAGGCTGAAAAACAAATTTAAAAAAAAACGCCACCGTAGGTTTTTTTATCCACTCACTCCGACAGCCTCAAATACCACCACCACC
>NW_004443448.1:1683631-1701722 GCF_000184155.1 Fragaria vesca subsp. vesca
AATTTCGAGGGACGGTGGTGGGTTGGCGGGAAGGCTTGGTAGAGAGAGAAATGTGGCGGCAGCGGCGTCTGTGGTGACCCAAATCTGAGGCTTGGTGCAAGAGAAAGGGACGAGGAGCTTGCTGGCGGCGGGGACGGGTGATGTTGAAGAGGGTCTTGACGGTGTTGAGAGTGGTGACGTTTGTGGGGACGAAGTCGATGAGCGCGTGGCAGTTGGAGGTGGCGTTGGTGGGGGTGATGCAGTTGAAGGTGGCGGCGGAGGAAGGAGCGGTGAGAATGGAGAGAGAGGCCGACATGAGAGTGATGGTCTAGAGAGAGAGAGCTCTGGGAAAAGATGGGTTTCCTTTATTGATAAGGTTGGTGAGTGTGTGATTTAAAAGAATTGATATGTTTTGAAAAAATTTTGTTTGAATTTTCATGAAATTTTATGGAAGATGGGCGCTGAAATTTTTAGAACTTAAGCGACAGAATGTTCTATTTCCGTCGTCTAAGTGATTCATAATTTTTCTTTTTTAAAAAAAAAACATTCCGTCTCTCCTAAGTAAACATTTCCATCTCCTAAGTTTTATTTAGGCTACGGAATGTAGTTTCGTCTCCTAAGTGATTCATATAAATTTTTTAATTTTTATTTTTCAAAATGTCGTCGTCTAAGTAAAAATATTTCGTCTCCTAAATAGTACTTAAGCGACTGAATGATTCCGTCTCCTAAGTCGCTCTTAAGAGATGAAATAGAATAACTTAGGAGACGGAAACTGTTTCGTCGCCTAAGTAGAAAATTCCGTCGCTTAAGTACCACTTAGGAGACGAATTTTTTTAATTCCGTCGTCTAAGTGCTATTTTTCAGTAGTGATTTTGTAATTACAATTATTAGAACAAGATTACAAACAATACGACTCAACATTACCACTTTGACTATAAATATGTTGTCACATTTGTAAATGTAGGTATCACATACGAGTATGTACCATACAATTTCCCATACAAGTTCACAAACCAAACCCTAAGCAAGAAAGATTAACAATAACATCGATTTTTTAGTGTAGTTTGTATAATTTTCTCAACTTTTTACTTCGATGAAAAAGTAAATCTAACAATGAAAAATGAAATAACATCTTAAATTTATCCTCATTCTGATTTTCGTTAGACTTGATGTCGATATGTTCGTCCAAAATATCACTTTTTTTTTTTCTTTTTGGTAGAGAAACTATCAAAACCCAAAGCACTTGAACAGTTGAACTACTTCTGTCCAAGATATCACTTAGTTGGGCAGCTAGCTTTAAAGAGTACTCGAACAATTAACAGAAGAGTACAGCTAGCTAGACTCATGGAGCAATATATATTGCAGGATTTGCAGATGCATGCAGAAGAATCTAATTCTGAGAGTAGTACTGTTGCCTATACTTCACCAACATGACTCTGAATGTAATCAAACTAATCAGTTCATAGGAGTTCATCGAGTCGTAACTCATAGGAAGAACTGATCGACTAGTCACTGCTCACATCACATCCTTCCAGTCCCTAAAGCAGAACTACTCTGATTCGATCAGTAGTAGCAAGCTCAGCTGGTGTGTACTTGTACGCCGTGCTCCTTCATCAGTCTCAGATATATGTGTGTGTATAATTATACATTATACCTGACAAAACTTGGCTCTATACGCCATGCACTCACTCACTCCTGGTCTGAGGCTCTCTCACCAAGCTGAGCTCGCAATCACATGCATGCACAGAGCGCCACTGACATTGGCACTCATTGCACCACATGCACCATGCAGACTCACACAACCAAACAAATCATTCAAACCCTAGCTATCAAACCCAGAAGGAAACCCCTCGATAATTTGAAGCACAAGAAAAAAGAAAAAAAACCTTCATGCATCATCGAACTAATGATGATGCCATTGATGATGCTATGATGACGAGATTAAAACCCCTCTCCTCGGCGGCCTCCTACCTATTTCTTTCCCTCCTTTTCTAAATTTTGTTTTGTCGTGGAGGTCCTTCTCTCTATATATAAATCTCAAATCGAATTACAACTTCCACTAATAATCTCAAACCCACTTATTCTCCCAATTGGAACATGAATATTATTGCAAAGGGCTATGATCGTGATGATTGTTTGGTCCCACTTACTTATTTGGTACGGCATTACTAGCTAGTATCAAATCCAATTCTTTCATGAAATCATTTATTTCTCTCTAAAGTCAGACTCTACCCAGAAATGAAGAGCATCCCATGCATTTTGCATGATTATTACGTATACACCAAAATATAGATATGTGTGTGCTTTCATTTCATACTCCTCTCTCTTTTCTCTCTGAAGAGAATTCGAAGTGATTGATCGATGCTTCTCAGAGATATATATAGGATGAGATCGATCGATATATGTACATATGGTCCTATGTGTTGCACCTTTAATCAGTACTACTCATCCATATATTAATCCCATTTTTTCGATTTTCATTTGCTGGTGGTCCTAAATCTTCAGCGTATACAGCTCTGGGAATTTGGCTAATATTCTTAGTTGAGCTCATAGTGACTAATTTAACGAGTCTAAGCCAAAAGCAAAACCTGGATTCCATAAAAGGCCAGGCCAATTGCTTGAAAAAGTACTGCAGGTTGATCTAAGCATGCAATTGACTAATTGAGAATTTTTTTCCTTGATTAATTTAGATTGTGTTTGCGGCTACTAAAATCATGAAGTTCAGCCCAAACTAACAAAAGCTATCTCAAGGATTACAATAGATCAAGTAATTTCTGCACTACTAGCTACTGGTAGTCTGGTATATTTTCTCTATGAAGTGTCCCCAAAAAGAGATCGAGTAGAGACGTAGGACCGTCGACGAGCACTAGTAGATAGAAAATCTTGCGGAAGAATGATCTGGGTAGAAAGATATCACCATCAGTGGCCTTTGCTTTCATTTCATGCTTTTATTCCAAGCTCAAGTCATTCCGTGTTATCCATGCCCATGCACTACTCTTTCTGTCACTCAAAAGCCACAAAGGCAGCCAGGCATGCCCATCACACACACACACACTGCTTCCTAATAGTGCCACCTATATCTATATATATATAATACTCCTCCAGTCCTTCTAGTCGACAAAACAAGCGGATGAGACACTTCCCATACTGATCTTGATCTCTCTATGTGGATGTGGCAACAACTTTTGTATACTAAGAATAAAGTCACAACATTCCATTGCATCTTCCATCCAGTAATCGAAAGAGAAAGATTAAAAGATCAATGGAAACAAGCTAGTAACAAATTTCAAACCTGAGGAGCGGAAGAGAGAGAGAGAGATGAGATATTTTATCTCCGTCGTTGTTCTCAACTTGCTCATCGATCACATACTTTCGACTAACTCTAATCACTTGAGAGAACCTATTTTATTACGCTTCCGATTCGGATGAAACTGCGACACTGTTCAAGTGTTCAGTTTAGGACTTCAGTATGTTATAACCAGTATATGTACACAGTTCTGTAAACTTTAAAGGGAGGGAGAAGGTCCTGAAGTTTATAGCAGTAGAATAGTATGGCAGGTGATAAATTAGTCCCGGCCATCACCTGGAATCCTATATATATTAGTACGCCATGCATGATCATCAGCCGTCCAAAGAAAAAAAAGTACTGTATAAGGGCTCTCATCTCTATCAATTGAATTTGAACTGCGTGCTCCTCCTTTGCATGCCATGTTTTTCTTTTCAGTGCTAATTTTCACTTCGTTGATTGACCCGTCTTCGAAAAGTCTCTTTGTCGAAACAATTTTAATAAATGTGTGAGAGATCGAGATAGAGACCATATTGGATGGGTTGCCAAAAAAAATGGTCAGCTTTTCGGCAATAACAACCTAAAATGTGGCCTTGTTTCCTTGTGAACATTTAGCAAGTACATAACATTTTCTTTAACCAAAGCATCCGCCCGGATAAAAGTTTACACAACCGATTAGGGTCGTGAACAGCTAGAGCGTAGTATATAATGACATCATAATAGAAACATAAACATGCAAGTAAGATGTATTAGACACACCTAAATGGCCCAATCATACCTTAAACCAAGAAGACTACGTGAGTTTTCCCATATCATTCCCGAGTTAATCGTAAAAACTAAACACAAGTAATTAAAGTGCTGTTTGATATGATGAAGAAAACACCATTGCTACCAGCCTACCACCATGTTTAAAAGGCAAACGAGCTCGAGAGGCCGTACGATACATATGTACAGGGAGGGTGGGAGGCACATGGCTTTTGGAACCAATATATGTTCTAGTGTTCTACTACTACAAATTAAAACCTGGGCGGGCACGTCGCAGTGTTCCAATTCTTGGGTTGTGGGGAAACACCATCATGCATGCCCGAGTCTCTAATTCATTTGTTTATAAGTACCCCTTAATTAACTCCGTAATCAATCTAAGTCCAATGAGCTCTCTTCTCAATTCTCATATAATATCTTAAGCTTTATTCAGAGACACTCAGACACAGACAGGTAATGTCATTATGCCCTGCCACTCCCCTTTCTGAATTTCAGGCAAGCAAGCATTTCAGCTAGCTTACTTAATTGCTTCAGGGCTTATAAACAGAAACAAAACTAACTACAGCTTAATTGTTTTGTCTAAAATAAACCGAGTCTCTGAGCTAGTCTAGACAATTGTCACCAAGACAATTCCATGGGCCATGACATATATTTGATCGATCTGGGTGTGAGTTTCCTGCATGTCATGAACTAATTGCAGAAAATATTCTCAATACGATTAATTAAGATCGAAGACTGATCCAAATATATATGCTTAGCGGATCCTTGCTCTTCTTCTCCAACATAATAAATATGTCTTATATATGGATTGTGATGGAACACCAAATTCAATTATTCGATCAAAAGCATATATTTGTACATTAATTTACTATTATATGGGTCCTAATATAAATCCAGTACTACTGTTAGTCCTAAAAAGGGATCTTTTAGAGATATATCAAAAGGAGAGAGGGATCTGTTTTGTCAATTTTTCACTTTGGAATATGTAAGGCGAAGTCTCGCTCATGCACTAACATATGTGTGCAAAAAACTTAGAAAAATGAAAAACCCATATGTGTGCAGATTGCTAAGCTATAGTATGTAATCTAACAGTTTCCAATTCACTTTTTCACAAAGATACTTTGTATTTGTAGTCTTATTAATGATCAAATAGATAGAATGAAGTAAATACTATTTTCTTATATACAAGTTATTATTACATCAAGATCCAACTGAATTTACTTTCATGTAAAATCATATACATATAACCAACACAATAAAGGAATGCATGTTTGGTTTCTTCAAAGTTGGTATATGCTCATAGAAAATGAAGCACAATAGAGGAACATACGTACTACTTCCAACCAAATAAGCTTTCATTACTTGGATCTTATATACTTATAATTTCTGCTACAAATTAAAAGATGCGACAACATTTGTACTGTGATTAGTGTGATATATAGATAAAACAAATCAAATTGTTTGGAAGATAACAGACTGAAGAGTTCTTTCCTTACAATAAAGATTAAAAGATGCGACAGCAGTTGATGAGTGATATAATAGTCTTGATGAGCTCGATCCCAAGCACTTATTCTTTATACATGCGAATACAGATGGAAATTATCCAAAAAAAAAAAAACAAAGAATACAGATGGAACGTATATTTCTTGTTAATAAAGTCAATAAAAGAAAAATACAGAACGCTGTTTGGACCTCTCCTTGAGCAGAAATATTTAATTGAAGAACAATATAAATATCCCAATTCATGGATATAATATGTATAAAACTGACTGACCACCATCTCTTCCCTCTCTTTCTCTCTCTCCCTCTCTCCCTCTGCAACTATTTCATCTATCTCTCCACAAGCTTCCAAACAAATAGAATTAATGGAAAGTGAGATTTGCAAGGTTTGTTCTTCTCCTTGTGGACGATGAAACATAAATTCTTCTTCTCCCTGACGTTAATGGGTGTCTCTCTAGTAGTCTTTCTCGGCCGCTCATCCCCTGGATCATTAGCATTCCTATGGCACCAATATTAGGAGATCCCACTTCCCCATATAAACACCAGAATCCAGATCACTCTGCAAGATTTAGTTTCTTTATTATAAATCCATGGCTCATCAACTAGTTGAGACTACCAAGCAGAACTACTACAGTCAATACGGGTCGACGAAATGACCATGGTTCCTTCTGCACATCATCAAAACTTATCCAGACAACAACAACAACACCCTCATCTCTACGGTGGTTATGGTGGCTGCGGTGCCAATTATTACAACAATACGGCGCCGGACGACGAGAGCTTTGGTGGTCTTCTTATGAATCAAGTAGAGGAAGGTGGTTATGATCAGTATAGTTATAATAATACTATTACTGATCAATCTTACTTATTAGCATCTTCCGATCTAGTAGTGGTTAATGGTCCAATGGCAGAAGATGAATCAAGAACTAACAGTCTTAACAACGAAGCTGAAGCCGAAGCGGGATCAAGTTCTAAAGCTCACGTAGATGAAGATCAGAGAGACGAAAGATGGCTCCAATTGAGTATAGGCGGCCACACCGCTACGGGTGCAGACGTCCAAGCTCCGGAAAGAAGGAGCTCGTTAAGGGGTTCATCATCGGCATCGGGATTGATTGAGCTTGATCTGTTATCAGCAAATATTTCGTCGCCGTCGTCTTCATCATCACGGCAGTTTCAGTTGCAACAAGGTGCTGCCAGGTCTTCTATGACTCCCATGTTTCATGTTCCCGATCATCATCATCATCATCAAATTCGTGTTCCTAATTTCGGCATGAGCACTACGTCTAATTTATATTTTCAACACCCGGGTTTCGGAATGGGAATGGGAATGAGTAGTTCTATGCCGCCGAGCTTTCATCAACACCAGCACCAGGAGGTTAACTGGGGATTTAGGCCATTGATCCCTCATCATCATAATAATCATATAGGGAATAGTAGTGCTTCTACTTCTACCTCTTCGTCTTCTTTTATTCAACTGGGACCATCCTCCTCCACCTCCTATTTTGCACGCCCATTTCAACTTCAACATCATCATCTTCATCATGGTGGTGGTGCTGCCCCGAGCTTAGATTTCAGAGTTGTTGATCCTCCGAGGCGTCCCCAGTCCGGCATCTGGTTTATGCTACAAGCCTCACAAAATCAGTAAGTATTCATCATAACCGACCCCATTGTTTTATTTTTATTTTTTCCTTTTATTTCTTCTTCTGCCCCTTGATTAGTTTCTTCGTTATGAACTCTAGCCAGTATTAATTTTCATGAATGCAGAGAAAAAGAGCCGTTCTTGCCCCAGATACCTAAAAGCTACCTCAGAATCAAGTAACATTTCCATCTTTGTAGCCTCCATCTAGTTATTGAATCTAAAAAATTTTTAAAAGAAAAAACTTTCCTTGTACTTATGAATTACATTACTTTCTTTCTTTGAAAATTTAGAGATGGAAGGATGACAGTTCGATTGATAAAGAAGTATCTGGTTAACAAGCTAAGACTTGACAGCGAATCAGAGGTACAATCCTCATAACTTCCTCTTTCTGAATAAATTGCTTACGGATGTAGTGGATTAATTAACGGTTACCTTTGAATGACCACCTTAAGAACACAATAACAGAAAAAGAAAAAAAAATCATGCTGTGGTTTTCGTTGAGTAATGTAGCCTGGTTGGTGTTAGAGACGTGATAGAAACAGCAGAACTGAAATGGGTGTCACTCTAGTAGTGTTTGTTTCTTCTGTTGAAAACCATTTTAGGTGGTGAGTACATTTCCTGGCACTGGTGTATTCCTCTCTTTAGTTTTGTATTATGTTCATGTGTGTCTTTCCCTATGGGATGAGCTTGTTTTTAGTTAGTTAAGTGATGGATCGCAATTCTTAATTGCAAATTAAGTTGGAATATTGGTAGATAACATACACTGAGATGTTTACCTACCACCCTTTCCCTGAAACACAAAATCGATGGTAGAGAAATGAATGGCCTTTCCCTCTCTGCATAAAAGGGGTTTCCTGTTTCGGGTTTAAACATCAATGAAAGTAACATTCATTGAACTGGCAATACCTGCATGCATAGAAAGCAGGTTAATTAAAAGAGCACAATCAAAAATTCAAAAATAAAAAAGAAACATATTACTGAAAATAGAAGCACCAGTACTGCGAGAAAGACATTGTGAAAGAAATACCGCTAATAGAACCTATACGAAATTTAAACTACAAGCATAATATTTATCCATACCCCACTTCAGAAAAATCTGTTAATTACAAGCACATTCATATGTGTGTGTGTGTAAATTTTAACTTTTAAGGATGAAATGGGTTATAGTACGTATAATTTGGTAATATATATATAGCTGCTGTTTTGATCGAGTTTATACCTTGTTACCAAATCCTCTACTCTTTCTAGCTAGATGATTTTTGGGGTGTTAGAAATTGACATATTGTCCTAGATGATGTTTGAAGTATACTAGATTATGCATGTTTTTCCTAATATATTCTTTTTAAGAAATAGAACCGTACACCTGTTTTAGACTTAGCTTTTCAATAAACATTAGAGGTTATAATTCATATGACCAAATTTGGTTATTTTCTACTATATATATATATATATATATATATATATATATAGTACCCTTACCAATGGAGGTATCTATTTTTTTATTTATTTATAGGGATAGGGTATTTGACAAACTTCCCGATCACAAAATCACATCTCCACCGTTCAGTTTGTAGGTGTATATGAGTAGATCACTTCTGTAAATTTTCAGAAATTTTGGTGATCGTTAAGTCAGTCAAATGTTTGATTTATTTTTAATGATTTTGAACGATATAGGTTTGACATAAATGTTAAGATTTTTGTTTTAATCTCAGCCATAAAAACCCATTAAAAAACAGATCTATGGTGTGGGTCTATCCCTAAAAATTCATGTTTATGTATGCAAGAGGGTAGTATTTGAGATTTTAATTAACATGTAAAGAGGAATTAATCACTTTTAATTGAACGTGTATTGGATATAATTTAGAGGTCTGCAAGATCAGTACGCTGCATGTTATTGCGGCACCATCATTTTATCAATTCTTCTGATACACACCTCATCATGAAATACCACTATCTGTTCTCTAATAATTGTGCCCAAGTAATAACAAAAGATCTAAAACATATAATTCATGTTTAAAGTGATATCTATTGAGCTTTGCACTATGAAGTCATGGTTTTCTTACCTCTTTATCAATTTTACAATGTGTAGGTTAGAATATGACTTATGTGTTTTGTGTACGTACTTAGTATAAGACAATAAATTGGGAAAAAAATAAAATAAATGGTTTGATTAACAATTTATACACACACACATGTATATATATTGAAGTGATTACTGCAACTAATGCGTAGAAAAATTACAGATGTTTATGTAGATATATATGTTTCGTGAAGGCTTAAATCACGATTAATTAGCTTTAAAGTCAGCATACTATATATTTTTGTAAGTAAATGTAGAAAATGCATAATGATCCGTGTATATCTTTAGGTATATATAAATTAATTCCAAGCAGCTAGCTAGGGAGAATTTAGAACCGATTTGCTTATGATTATATAGCAATTCCTATGTGAATAGGTTCCAAACAGAAGTACATTAATCATAGGATCATGATCGAGGCTAATAGCAAATGAGTAAACAGTTCATGTTCAGATGATCTGTGAGAAGCTAGTTTCATGTTAAATAAGCTAGCTAGTAAATGAGTTTCCTAGCAAAGTAGCAATCACCCTTTGTGCTGAAGCATATAAGCTAATACGAAGAAGTAAGAATAAGAAATCTGTACATAGGCAACATTGCCCACACAAGAAGAAAACAATTATATATCTTCCTAAATTAATTATATCAGCTATAAAATTATTATGCGTCCATCAGCTATATACGATGTTTACTACTTGAACACATATAACAGAATAACATATCAAAATATATAAGAAAGAACATCAAAACTGACTGGCTACGTATATAGGAAAACACGTAGTGCTGGTAGTTGAATCTGTCTTCGCTTGGCCTGAACCGTATGCAAGTTATCATCTACATAGAAAAAAACTGACATGCATGTACTATATGTTGTAGTATATACGTAGCCTATGTATTTTATAGATCAAATGTTTTGCGATCAATTATATACATATATATGTATTT
Source organism: Fragaria vesca subsp. vesca (assembly GCF_000184155.1). Lineage (NCBI taxonomy): Eukaryota > Viridiplantae > Streptophyta > Magnoliopsida > Rosales > Rosaceae > Fragaria > Fragaria vesca. The sequence continues at coordinate 1,693,817 of NW_004443448.1, forward strand.
AATCATTCCCTAACAACAAACAGCTATACAGACAAGAAAGAATCAAAGTCTGCAGTTAGTGTTCACCATGCACCAGAAGATATATGTTTATACCTAAATCACAATCAAAACTGTCATCATATTCGATAATGCATATCATGTTAAATTGATAATATATAGCAATTATTTAGGATGTGTGACAGACTAAACATTCCTTCTTGATTTTCTATGCAACACTCGATGTTTGTTTAATTTTCACGTACACCCTTCCTTGAATTCGACAAGTCAACCTTGCTAATCGGCAATTGCTTCAATCTTTCGTTTTGGGATCCAACCGGGTGATCGATGTGAATCACTTGCTGGTTACATAATTTTTCTACGGAGAAGAAAATAATTCCATGCCGTCCGGAAAGCCAACTCGTACCCTTCACACCTGGCAATGGCATGCAAACTAAAACACCCAATCATTTGGTTTATAATTCTCGATCATACTAATTAGTCTCTTCTGATCTTAATTAGCGTAAATTTAGGACTCTAATCACCTTCTCTCTCTCTCTCTTGAATCTTGTTGCATATGATTTTGATTTGTTTCACACGAGCTAGCATAGGGCACCTCCCCACATATATATATATATATATATATATATATATATATATATATATATATATATATCTTTCATCTTTGTTTTCCAAATCGACAGCTAATGTAGGCCCTTGTAATTTGTCCTCCTTTTCCTATTTTATGCATCCGTTTGTGCTTAAAAAAGACCCATCAAGACCTTAAGTGCTGCACTCTGATATGCATGGATGGAATTTAAAACATCATCATCATCTCCATCATCATCACCTCTTCCATACAAAGTTGCTGCTTTAGGTCTTAATTGGGAATTAAACAATTGCATGAGGGGGGTAAATCTACGACAGAAAACATTCCAAGTTGTTGGATAAAAGAACAAGCTAGCTAGAACAAAAACAAAAGCGTGAAAGATACATATATATTTAAGGATAATCCCAGTTAGCTTAATATAAAAACGACCCGCTAAACCACTAGGGTTTCGCCAGCACTGCCTTTGGGGTTTGTTATTATAGTAAGCAAAGGGAATATAATAGGGGTGGAAGGCTGGAAGGTTGTTCATTAAGGAACATTGACCTTTTGGAAATTAGGGTTTTCAGAAGCAACGTGAAAGAGACGTGCATGAAGTTGGAGAGAGATTGGAATAGTTAGGAGGAAGAAGACGATCGAGGAGGCTTTTGGCCCCTTTTTGAAAAAAAGAAAAAGAAAAAGGCTTAATTATATATTTATAGTGCATAGTCGTCGCCGTGCTTTTTGGATCCATTACGTGATTTTTTTTTTGCTTTTGTATAATTATTCTGTGGATTATAGTATAATCTGGAAAATAGAATAATGAAAGTCCAAAGCATCATGATTTTGGCTTATCAGCAAAGTCTGGGCTGGGGTCGGTCTCTTAATCATTGAAACCGGGAAGTTTAGTACATCGTGGGGAGCTAGCGGCGGAGAGCCACCCTAGCTACTCTGTTTTCGTATCACAAATTACGATATTATTACGCAATAATACCAGAAGCATATATATAATTTTACGTATTATGTATTACACAAATGCTTTTATTTTTCTTTTGTGTAATTGAAACTGTTTATATAGTGTGGAGTCGTGAGTGTGGGATGTGGGGCTTATAGAATATGTTAGAGTAACAGGCAAAAGTTGAGGGAGATTTATGGGTAAAGTAGACGTTACAAGGATTTATATGGAGCATATATAGCATGGGAAAGACGTAAGCTAAGCTAGTGACAAAGCCATTGCCAAAAAAAAAAAAGAGAGCTAGTGACAAAGCATGACTTCAACACCACATACTTCATCGTAATTTACTTGGAGAATTAGAAAGAAGAAAAATCTTCAAGTCTCCTAAGGTAGCTCAGTTGGCGAGAAATATAAGCAAATGTACCATAGATGACGTACAAGTGAGACGTTCGACTCTGTTCGAGGCGTCGAAAGGTTTTGGACTTGGGAGTAACTAGTTCTTAATTAGCTATGAAGATCTGAAAATATTGGTTGTTGTTTCATGGTTTACACCCAATTGCATTCTGATTAATTTCCTTGCTTATAGAATCTGCATGGCTATTAAGGACGCTTGATTAGCGAAAGGAAAGAAAAGAAAAGCAGTTGATGATTCAAGTGCATTATAATGTTTGTTCTAACATGCACAATTATTAAAACAGCCACGTACGAAATCATTGTCTGCACTCATCATATATCAACTTTCTCTTATTACCCAAAAAAAAAAAAAACTTTCTCTTCCATGCATGTCGCAGCTAATTAGCTTAGCTATCCCATCACTGATTAATTTGTTTCTTTCTCCTGTATCGTCTGTCATGATATACATGGTAATCTTACAGTGATCCATTGATTTGCTTCGTTAATTATTACGATCGAGTTCAAACACTGAGGAGATAAATGATATGAATATGCAGGTAGAGATAACATGTAGAGGACAGCAGCTTCTACCTTTCTTGACGTTGCAGCATGTAAGAGATAATATATGGAGTCCAAGGGACGCAGCGAGCATCACTCACTTTGCTTCCACTTCCAGACTTGTCCTCCTGCACCTCCACATCAACAACCACAGATGACCATGTCATGGTGCTGCACTATGCTAGGACGTCTTCGTCTTCTACAACTGCTTGATTAATTAATTCAAACTTAATTTTTCCCCATAATTTATTGATTAATCGGGTCACCATGATGTATCATTGTTTATTTAATTATGCAAACCCCTCATCTTATTTTTTTTGGCATTCATTTTCTTTTTCTTAAGTTATAATTAGTGGTGTTTTTCTTCTTTTCATGTTTTTGGTTCATTTCTCTCTAATTGATGGAGAAATATAGTTTGGAATACCGAATACCCCAAATCAGTGTTTAATATGGTTTTGGGGCTGGTCGCTTAACTCAAATCAATGTATCTCTAAGTACAACTCCTGCTTGATATATATTTCTTGTCCATTGATGCGTAAACTGGTTACTGGTATATATAAGCGCGCTCCACTTGATTGATTGACTAAATTTTCGATTAATGATTACCATGAATATTGTTATCATCTTCCAGTTGATTAAAATTCAAGAGTTAAGATAAAACGAAACTATTTCAACTATTACAATCTCAATCTTAATATGCAAGAATTATTCGGTGGCTTTCAGCATGAGAATCATAAAGATGGCCTAGTTTGAAGCTGAACCTAGTAAAGAAATTAAGCCCGAGTACGGCAGCTACTTATCAAATGCTGAAGAAAAAAAAAACATGGTAATAAGCAGATAGACCTCCCATTCCGACCAGATAATGCTGCATAATGACCTTGCTTGAGCTCTAAAATTTAGTAGCAGCGACTGTGAGACATGGTAACAGAAAACAGTTGGGCCAAAAGTGGAAGACATCCCATGAATATATATACTAACGATGACATAAGGATTTAGGATATTCAACAAGTATAAGCACAATGCACATTATTCCACCAAGTCTGTTCTTTCTAACCGAAAAGTAGACAACAATTTGAGCAGAGTGATGGTTAAAGATTACCTATTAATTTGCATCAAGCAAAATCATTGAGGATTATCAAGACTTCAATCCTTAAACTGAATGGATATTAATTTAATTGCATAATCCACACTTAATAAGAGTGTTCATTGTAAATTTGGGGTACAATCCACAAACGGATGAGGAACTGAAATCACATACTTACAAAGACAGATTAAAACTTAAAAGAAAAACTTGAAGGCACACATTTCCTCCCTACAAAGACAATTCTTATTCCTTCCTTACTTCTCTGTATTAGGATTACCTCAAGATCACTAATATCTCACAATGTCCTTCAAATCAAGATACACTCTAGAGAAGATTTAACCCCCTCGATCACTAAAGAATTTTGTTCCTGCTGAATGTGGTTCCCACTGTGAGAATCTGCGCGCATGCAGAAACTCCAAGTTCAAGCCAGACCTCAACAAAGCATCTTGATCTGATGTTATGATCTAGCTGCAGAATAAGACAACGCCAGCATTTTTGCCTTTAGTGAAATCCAGTATCACAAGATGAATATTGATGCATTTTAGGAAAGCAAAAGAACTAATCTTCATATGCTTCTAAATGCATGCTATGAAAATCAAAGACTAACCTTCTGTATCAAGTCTGAAACAAATATAGTGCTTCTGATAACGGGTTAAAGAGCGTGCCTGTCATAATTGAAATTAGTAATCTATGAGTGTCATTTAACACCATGAAAAAATATTGAAACAAATACTGAATTGAAGAAGTTGATTTGTTTTTTGGACTTCAGAGTCACGCAACTTACCAGTCACAGGAGAAGCAGGACAATGAAATATACAATATAGTTAAAGCAAAACAGGAGAACCATCAATCAATCCCTCACACACACACGCACGCACACGCACACATATGTATAGAATTCTAGAATGTCTAGAATGTCACACACACACACACATATGAAGAAATCTAACATAATGAAACCAAACGAAGAACCTTTCAATGAATTAAGTACCTAGTAACTCGTGAGTATAACAGAAGGCACGTGTTGGATTTTATAGTAATCCTCTCCTCCAACTTGAAGCCTGCTAACAAATGAGATAGGCATTTCTACGGTTAGTTTCTTGAGGGTAGTAACGTATCTCAGCCCATCTGGAATTGTCTTCAATCCCCAGCAACGTTTAATGTACAAACGGCAGAGACTAGGCATGGCTCCTTGCTCCACCTGCAGATTCACTATTTCATGCGCGCAGATAAGGGAAAAGCATTCAAGACGAGCAAAGCCACCTTTGGAGAAAACAAGGGTCTTTGTGTTCTGGTACTCGAAAGTATCTTCCATAATGCAGAGAGTTTTTAGGTTTGGCAGCCTCTCTAGCACTGTCATTTGGTTGTCATTCAGATCACAACGACACAATGTTATCTTCGTGAGGTTTGGATAGTCATGAAGATAATTGGGCAACTCTACAGTTCGTCCATTCAAGTCCAACTTGTATATTTTACGACAACCTGACAGTATTTGTGTAACCTCCGTACCACTATCGTTTCCAAGTAAGTTATGCAGAAACAGAGATCGAATGCCATCAACTGTGTTGCTTATTGATTTCAAAGTTTCCTCCAGTTTTTCCAAGCTGCTTGTCACTCGTATCCCCAGTTTCCTCAGGTTTCTTAACTCAGAGAGATCATTCAGGTCAGAACAGAGACTTGAAACATGATCTAAAGTCTGTAAGTTATGAAGAGTAGACAGTCGCAGCTTAGGTTTTGCCGTCCAATAGAGGGGTAAATATAAATGCCTGAGTTCTGTCATCTTCCAAATCACATCTGGAATTACATCGGTGTCACAATGCTTCAAATCAAGAGTTTGCAAACATATCAATTTACCCAAGGAGGATGGAAACCTTGTTATACGACTATAACTCAGACTCAAAAATCTCAAGTGGACCATGTTGCCAATCTCATTCGGCAATTCTACCGGGGTTCTCCACCCTTCAAGCTTCAAAACTCGAAGCAATTTGAACTTCTTAAACAGCAATTCTACTAACTTCTCATTTCTGAGAATCCAATAATATCCTGGGTAAAAGTACAGTAGTGACCGAAGGTGGCTGTCTTTGTGGTTTCTCAATGGAACCAATTCATCGGCATTCTCATCCAAGTAGATTGCAAGTCTTCGAACTTTAACTGTTGCTGCAGCATTGGCTACCATGGAAGAAGAAATAGAAGTCATGTTTTGATGTGAAAAATTGACATTCTGGAGAAAGTTCTCCTGTTTCGCCTTTTCTAAGCACAAGTCTCGCATGAGATCATGAAGATGACAAGATTTAATCTTTCTTACAGAACCCTGTTCTGAAATTTGTAGCACACATCTTTCTACCAACTCATTTAAATAGCCATAAGCTACATCCTCCATTGTTATTCTTTCTTGTGATGCATATATAAAACCTTCTGCAATCCATAATTGAGTCAATCTTTTCACCGGTATCTCAAAATCTTCAGGAAAATGGCCTAAATACAGAAAACAGGGTTTTAAGTGATATGGTAAATCATCATAACTTAATGCCAGCACCCACAATGCTCCTCTGTATTCTTGTTCAGAGCCTTTGCCTCTTCTAATGTACACATCAACATTTGTTTGCACCGTATCCCATTCATCAACTGTCTCCTTTCTTGCCAGAAGTCCTGCGAGCACAGTAATGGCTAATGGGAGACCAGCACATTGTTGAAGCATCTTTTTCCCTAGGTCTTTCATCCTTGTGAAAGTTGTGGAATCTATCCAAAAAAAAAAAAAACAAAGCTCAAACAGTTTCAAGTTGAAAGTTCAATAATTAAGAATGTAAGATTTAAGATATTTCAGTACAAAGGAAAAACATCAAGTTATTCAAGAGAAGACTGTTACATGACACCCACAGAGTTCAAGGCAGTCTGAACATTATAGGTACGCACAAAACATGTTGATTGAGACTGGAAATTGATACTGTCAAGTTAATATATTAGGCATAACTATTTAACTAGTGAATAAGAAATTAAAGTTCAAAATATATGGAATGAAAACATACCTATTTCATCTCTACCAAAAATTGCTATCTTCTCCAACAGTTGCCAACTTTCATGGTCATTCAGTGGTCGAGGTTGGAAGAGGAAACCATTCCTGTCTGAATGCAGAGCTACCTCTTCATTCCGCGTGGTGAGTAATATTCTGCTCTTAGTTTTCTCACACAGTGAAAATGCAGCTTTCAGAGACTCCCAGGTCTCAACACTCCATATGTCATCAAGTACTACCAAACATCTACTCTCTCGCTGTGCAAGATGAAGCTTCTTGGCTATTTCTCCGTTATTCATTTGAGAAATCTCTGTTCTATGCATAGCAGAAACTTTGACAAGGATTTCTTCCCAAACATCTCGTACTTGACATCGTTGAGATATACAAACCCAAGCAAAACAATCAAAGTGTTGTCTGACTTCATTATCATGATAAACCTGTTTTGCAAGAGTTGTTTTCCCCAAACCGCCCATTCCCCAAATAGAAACAACTCGATGGCTGTCTCCACTTCTGACCAAATGCATGGCCAATTCTTTCACGCTATGCTCCAGGCCAACAACATCATGTTCAACGATATGAGAGTATGTCCGCCTTAGTCGTTGCTGCCTCTCATACACAGAAGCGACACCTCCACTATCCCTTATCTGTCTGATGTTGTAAGCTTCCAAACGAGACCTTAAAGTAGAAATATTGGTTGTAATGTTCTGAATTTCCGACCCAATTTTGTGAAGATCAACTCCTTCCTTGAACATGCGACCAAACCTTTTCAGTATACTCTTAAAACCACCTTCCCTCTTGGACACCACTTTCAGCACATAGGTTTCAACCACATCTTCCAAATCATAAGCAGCATCTCTAATTTTCGCAACCCAGATACGAACAGTTTCATCATCTCCTTGTCTTGCATCAGCATCTTTGAGGAAACCCTGCATCAACTGTAGCTCAGTTTTTGCAAGCTCAACTTGGTCGTTGACTCCATACAAGAACTCCCCTTCTTGGATGATGAAGTCTCCGAGCCTTTCAACCACAAAGGAAACAACCGCCTCAGCCATACTCTCTTCGCCAAATGCAGTAGAGTTCTTTGGTAGTTTAGATTGGTGAGATGTTGTTACCGGTAGAGCAGTCTCTTCCTCCTATGTAGTATATGCACGAAAGTCCCGAGTCAACCAATTCAGCACAGTAGACTTGGTCTTTCTCTATCCACCTTCCTCCTGCCTTCCATAGTTTTTGTTTGATAATAACACCAGACCTTCATAAGCAAATCCCACTTGTATAACAAGAGCATATGCACCACTCACCCAAATCATGGCGAAATGCATGATTCAAACGCAAGGGAATGGGATG